>NW_028320465.1:0-189547 GCF_062004578.1 Staurois parvus | reverse complement strand
GTATGTATGGGGGGAGGGGGGAGAATCCAAGGACGGGTATGTATGGGGGGAGGGGGGAGAAGCCAAGGATGGGTATGTATGGGGGGAGGGGTGAGAAGCCAAGGATGGGTATGTATGGGGGGAGGGGTGAGAAGCCAAGGATGGGTATGTATGGGGGGAGGGGTGAGAAGCCAAGGATGGGTATGTATGGGGGGAGGGGTGAGAAGCCAAGGATGGGTATGTATGGGGGTAGGGGTGAGAAGCCAAGGACGGGTATGTATGGGGGGAGGGGTGAGAAGCCAAGGACGGGTATGTATGGGGGGGAGGGGTGAGAAGCCAAGGATGGGTATGTATGGGGGAGGGGTGAGAAGCCAAGGACGTGTATGTATGGGGGAGGGGTGAGAAGCCAAGGACGGGTATGTATGGGGGGGAGGGGGGAGAAGCCAAGGACGGGTATGTATGGGGGGGAGGGGTGAGAAGCCAAGGACGGGTATGTATTGGGGAGGGGTGAGAAGCCAAGGACGGGTATGTATGGGGGGGAGGGGTGAGAAGCCAAGGACGGGTATGTATGGGGGAGGGGGTGTAAGGACTCATTGGGCTCATTCCCAGCACACAGCCCATGGTATTCTGTGTAGAATGCGTGTTCTCTGGTGTGCAGTGGGGGGCGCTGTTGTGCGGTGTAATGAGGTGTTAGGACACAGGGCGGAGCTTGCTTTCTTCTATAGAATGCTGTGGGCGGGGCTCTGTGTCATATCATACAAGGTGTGGGGACGCTCTGCACACACAATACAACCTCACATTGGTTTCTTGGATGGGGATGGAAGTCAGAGAACATCGGGAACATGGCCTTGTTCAGCTCCCATACACTAGGACAATCTCCTGCCAACATTCTCCCTGGAAGATCCTTCCATCCATTCTCCAATCATTAGTGACATCCAATAGAAGGGGACTTCTGACAGCAGTGAGAAGATGATGGAAGACGTTTCCGGAATGAAGACGTTTCCAGCAGTGAGAAGATGATGGAAGACGTTTCCGGAATGAAGACATTTCTAGCAGTGAGAAGATGATGGAAGACGTTTCCGGAATGAAGACGTTTCCAGCAGTGAGAAGATGATGGAAGACGTTTTTAGAATGAAGACGTTTCTAGCAGTGAGAAGATGATGGAAGACGTTTCTGGAATGAAGACGTTTCCAGCAGTGAATGAGGTTTCATTCAGGAAAGTCCATTCATTCCAAAACAAAGGTTTTCCCCAGGAAATGAGAAGGACATTGGTCATGTCATCCGAGGTACAGATGACAATTGTCACATGAATGTTTGTACGGACGGTCATTGGAAAACCTACTAGTGTATGGCCAGATGGACTGTTGGTGTGAATGAGCCCTAAAGGTGACCATACACGATACAATCTGATTGTACAATCTCCTTTACATCCGCCATCACCTCCATAGTACGAGGATCTGCCCCATTCCATACAGACTGATGGGGTGTCTGGGGGTCCTCCTATTACATCGTTTGGGGAAAGTAAAAAGAAATAGTTTTCTGTTCCAGAACCCCCCAATATGTACCTTGTCACCCCCTCCTATGTTCCCTGCATTGCCCCTCCCCCCATAGTGACCCCAAATTGTTCTCATTGGTTTTCCTCTCCTTTTCCAGTAATGATCCAACATTGTCCTCCATAGTTCCTCCCCTCCATTATGATGACCCCACATTGTCCTCCATAGTTCCTCCCCTCCATTATGATGATCCAACATTGTCCTCCATAGTTCCTCCCCTTCATTATGATGACCCCATATTGTCCTCCATAGTTCCTCTCTTCCATTATGATGACCCTCCCATTTTCCTCCATAGTTCCTCCCCTCCATTATGATGACCCCACGTTGTCCTCCATAGTTCCTCCCCTCCATTATGATGACCCCACATTGTCCTCTATAGTTCCTTCCCTCCATTATGATGACCCTACTTTGCCCTCCATAGTTCCTCTCTCCTTTTCTTTTAGTGACACCACATTGCCCCCCCATGGTACCCCCCCACTTAGTGACACAACATTGCCCCCCCATGGTTCCCCTCTTTCCCTTCAATAGCTGCTGTGACCCCAGTAGTCTCCCTCTATGGCTTCTTCCATCCTGATCTCTCCAGACATTTCTTCTTCAGCTTCTTGTCTGTCTCCGACTGCAGCTCCATGTAAGAGGGGGAGGGGTGTCCTCTAGTGCAGGAAAGGATGGGTAAGAGGTGATCTCAGTGTAGAGGGTGTCTTTAGTGGGGGAGGGGTGTCTTCTGTGGGGGGGAGAGGGGGTGTCTTTAGTGGAGGAGATGGAGGGTTTCTTGGGGGGAAATAACACCAGATCTATATCCTCCTGAGAAGACAAGGGTCATTGGGGTGACATGGCAGAACTTTAGCTGAACATTAGACAGCACCGCGTATTCCAAGGGGGCTGGGAGGCCAACTGAACCCAGCTTTGTTTGCGGACAGGGAGGAGTCCAATGGTCTGTTTGTGGACAGGGAGGAGTCCAATGGTCTGTTTGTGGACAGGGAGGAGTCCAATGGTCTGTTTGCACAAGTCCTAAACAAAAGCTCCATTGTTCTCATTTCCCAAGAAGGAAGAAGCTGCTCTGGCTGTACAGATCACACAGGTGGAGTCTACACTGCAGTCTGCATTGTCAGCCGAGCAGCTGAAGGAGTCCAACATCTAAACGTCTACTAATCAGGCGTACTCTTGGAGCGCCACCTACACAAGACTCACCTCGTCCATCTAGACTGCTCACTAGACCTTCTTCTACAGCCTCTGACCCATCACTTCCCTCCTCTGCTGGTGGAGCTTTATTAGGATCTATAGAGGGACGACACGGCCTCGTTTTGTCCATCAGAATCAAGGAAACGGCAGAGATCCGGCCATAGGGGAGGTAGGAAACACCAACACTGCAACAAGGGATCTCCCACTCATCCCACCATCCCAACAGATGATTCATCATCAACAGGAATAGACGGAATTGTCACCTTCACCTCCGCTGGACTGACATTGGGTAAGATGGACCTTCTGGGGAAAGGTTTGGGCTTTAGCCCTAAAGGTATCATGAAGGTTTGTTGGCACAGGACTTGTATAGATGTTTCAGGAATATTAGATTGAAGGGACATTATTCCTGGAGAGGCCATATTGAGGGATCACCTGTAGTCACACCACTGAGTAGGTCTGTCTGAGGTTTACACACAAAATGGAAGTTTCCACCACCCACTACATATGCAGCAGCAGAAATGTTCCTTCATTTGGATGGTAAAGTATGACAGTCTATAATCAGGAACTATGGGGTCATGTCCTAATCATGGGACCATTGAGGAGAAAGGTGCATTGTCATCATTAGCAGCAAGGGGAGATATAACAATGAAGCCAGCTGATAAGGGGGATGGGTTGTCATTCTGGACACAGCATATGATGACAATGAGGTCATGTGACAATCATCTGATTTACATGTATATGAGAAATTGTCAGGTGACCCTGTATTAGGTCTACAGAGAACATTGAGATCTATATTAGATGGAGGGCTGAGGAAGGGGGGCATTTCAAAGGATATTTCAGAGGATTTATGGACACAACATCCCATTACACTGCTATTATATACATTACCTAAGATACAGAAACCTCCACCCTGCCCACCAGGTAGGTCAGTAGTGGGGGGAGGGGGATCTTTATATTTTCCAGCAGATACTTTACCTGATAAGGTGCCGTCACCTCTGGTACAGAAAACTAAAGCCTATGTCAGGGTGCAGCAGATTTGTTTAGTAAGATGAGATCTCTATTCCTGGGAGATTTGGACATTTATGGAAGGATTTGTTTGTATCTTTCTGTAGGATGCCATGGGCCCTCCTTAGGTCGGTGTCGTCGGGGTCCCGGTGTTTGTATCCTCCTGTAGGATGCCATGGGCTCTCCTTAGGTCGGTGTCGTCGGGGTCTCGGTGTTTGTATCTTTCTGTAGGATGCCATGGGCCCTCCTTAGGTCGGTGTCGTCGGGGTCCCGGTGTTTGTATCTTTCTGTAGGATGCCATGGGCCCTCCTTAGGTCGGTGTCGTCGGGGTCCCGGTGTTTGTATCTTTCTGTAGGATGCCATGGGCCCTCCTTAGGTCGGTGTCGTCGGAGTCCCGGTGTTTGTATCTTTCTGTAGGATGCCATGGGCCCTCCTTAGGTCGGTGTCGTCGGGGTCCCGGTGTTTGTATCTTTCTGTAGGATGCCATGGGTCCTCCTTAGGTCGGTGTCGTCGGGGTCTCGGTGTTTGTATCTTTCTGTAGGATGCCATGGGCCCTCCTTAGGTCGGTGTCGTCGGGGTCTCGGTGTTTGTATCTTTCTGTAGGATGCCATGGGCCCTCCTTAGGTCGGTGTCGTCGGGGTCTCGGTGTTTGTATCTTTCTGTAGGATGCCATGGGCCCTCCTTAGGTCGGTGTCGTCGGGGTCTCGGTGTTTGTATCTTTCTGTAGGATGCCATGGGCCCTCCTTAGGTCTGTGTCGTCGGGGTCCTGGTGTTTGTATCTTTCTGTAGGATGCCATGGGCCCTCCTTAGGTCGGTGTCGTCGGGGTCTCGGTGTTTGTATCTTTCTGTAGGATGCCATGGGCCCTCCTTAGGTCGGTGTCGTCGGGGTCCCGGTGTTTGTATCTTTCTGTAGGATGCCATGGGCTCTCCTTAGGTCGGTGTCGTCGGGGTCCCGGTGTTTGTATCTTTCTGTAGGATGCCATGGGCCCTCCTTAGGTCGGTGTCGTCGGGGTCCCGGTGTTTGTATCTTTCTGTAGGATGCCATGGGCTCTCCTTAGGTCGGTGTTGTCGGCGTCTCGGTGTTTGTATCTTTCTGTAGGATGCCATGGGCCCTCCTTAGGTCGGTGTCGTCGGGGTCTCGGTGTTTGTATCTTTCTGTAGGATGCCATGGGCCCTCCTTAGGTCGGTGTCGTCGGGGTCCCGGTGTTTGTATCTTTCTGTAGGATGCCATGGGCCCTCCTTAGGTCGGTGTCGTCGGGGTCCCGGTGTTTGTATCTTTCTGTAGGATGCCATGGGCCCTCCTTAGGTCGGTGTCGTCGGGGTCTCTGTGTTTGTATCTTTCTATAGGATGCCATGGGCCCTCCTTAGGTCGGTGTCGTCGGGGTCTCGGTGTTTGTATATTTCTGTAGGATGCCATGGGCTCTCCTTAGGTCGGTGTTGTCGGGGTCTCAGTGTTTGTTATTGGAGACAGTCTATAAGGTGTTCCTTAATGCTTTGTATTCTCTGTTGATCCATTTATTGTGTTGTTTGTTGGATGGTTTCTTGTGGATGACTTTTCTCAGCTGGGATGTTTCTACAATGGTGTGTGATATTTTATGGAGGTTCTTTGCTGCTGGGTTCACACCTCGTGCACTTACCTCATAGGTGTAGTTTTCTGGCAGTTTTTTGGTTTTCAGTTTCAGTTACCTCTCTGCATTTTGTGGTAGACTGTTTGTTTGGACCATTTAAATAATAGTGGCAGGTTGCAGAGATAAGTCTGGAGGTTTAGAGATGGTTTGTTTGAAGATTTATTTTATATAGAAGTAGTTGGTTGTGGTCTGATAGATGTTTGTGGATTAACTGTAAGGACATTGATGAGTGATGGGTTCACATCTGTGATGGCATAGTCTACCACTGTAAGGACATTGATGAGTGAAGGGTTCATATCTGTGATGGCATAGTCTACCACTGTAAGTACATTGATGAGTGAAGGCCTCGTATCTGTGATGGCATAGTCTACCACTGTAAGGACATTGATGAGTGAAGGCCTCATATCTGTGATGGCATAGTCTACCACTGTAAGGACATTGATGAGTGAAGGCCTCATATCTGTGATGGCATAGTCTACCACTGTAAGGACATTGACGAGTGATGGGTTCATATCTGTGATGGCATAGTCTACCACTGTAAGGACATTGACGAGTGAAGGGTTCATATCTGTGATGGCATAGTCTGCCACTGTAAGGACATTGACTAGTGAAGGCCTCATATCTGTGATGGCATAGTCTACCACTGTAAGGACATTGACGAGTAAAGGGTTCACATCTGTGATGGCATAGTCTACCACTGTAAGGACATTGACGAGTGAAGGGTTCACATCTGTAATGGCATAGTCTGCAACTGTAAGGACATTGATGAGTGATGGGTTCATATCTGTGATGGCATAGTCTACCACTGTAAGGACATTGACGAGTGAAGGGTTCATATCTGTGATGGCATAGTCTACCACTGTAAGGACATTGATGAGTGAAGGGTTCATATCTGTGATGGCATAGTCTACCACTGTAAGGACATTGACGAGTGAAGGGTTCACATCTGTAATGGCATAGTCTGCAACTGTAAGGACATTGACGAGTGAAGGGTTCATATCTGTGATGGCATAGTCTACCACTGTAAGGACATTGACGAGTAAAGGGTTCACATCTGTGATGGCATAGTCTACCACTGTAAGGACATTGACGAGTGAAGGGTTCACATCTGTGATGGCATAGTCTGCAACTGTAAGGACATTGATGAGTGATGGGTTCATATCTGTGATGGCATAGTCTGCCTCTGTAAGAACATTGACGAGTGAAGGGTTCATATCTGTGATGGCATAGTCTACCACTGTAAGGACATTGATGAGTGAAGGGTTCATATCTGTGATGGCATAGTCTACCACTGTAAGGACATTGACGAGTGATGGGCTCACATCTGTGATGGCATAGTCTACCACTGTAAGGACATTGACGAGTGAAGGGTTCACATCTGTGATGGCATAGTCTACCACTGTAAGGACATTGATGAGTGAAGGCCTCGTATCTGTGATGGCATAGTCTACCACTGTAAGGACATTGACGAGTGATGGGTTCACATCTGTGATGGCATAGTCTACCACTGTAAGGACATTGACGAGTGAAGGGTTCACATCTGTGATGGCATAGTCTACCACTGTAAGGACATTGATGAGTGAAGGCCTCGTATCTGTGATGGCATAGTCTGCCACTGTAAGGACATTGATGAGTGAAGGGTTCATATCTGTGATGGCATAGTCTGCCACTGTAAGGACATTGATGAGTGAAGGGTTCATATCTGTGATGGCATAGTCTACCACTGTAAGGACATTGATGAGTGAAGGGTTCATATCTGTGATGGCATAGTCTACCACTGTAAGGACATTGACGAGTGAAGGGTTCATATCTGTGATGGCATAGTCTACCTCTGTAAGGACATTGACGAGTGAAGGCCTCATATCTGTGATGGCATAGTCTACCACTGTAAGGACATTGGTGAGTGATGGGTTCATATCTGTGATGGCATAGTCTACCACTATAAGGACATTGATGAGTGAAGGGTTCATATCTGTGATGACATAGTCTACCACTGTAAGGACATTGACGAGTGAAGGGTTCATATCTGTGATGGCATAGTCTACCTCTGTAAGGACATTGACGAGTGAAGGCCTCATATCTGTGATGGCATAGTCTACCACTGTAAGGACATTGATGAGTGATGGGTTCATATCTGTGATGGCATAGTCTACCACTGTAAGGACATTGACGAGTGAAGGGTTCATATCTGTGATGGCATAGTCTACCACTGTAAGGACATTGACGAGTGAAGGCCTCATATCTGTGATGGCATAGTCTACCACTGTAAGGACATTGACGAGTGATGGGTTCATATCTGTGATGGCATAGTCTACCACTGTAAGGACATTGACGAGTGAAGGGTTCACATCTGTGATGGCATAGTCTACCACTGTAAGGACATTGACGAGTGAAGGCCTCATATCTGTGATGGCATAGTCTACCACTGTAAGGACATTGACGAGTGAAGGGTTCACATCTGTGATGGCATAGTCTACCACTGTAAGGACATTGATGAGTGATGGGTTCATATCTGTGATGGCATAGTCTACCACTGTAAGGACATTGATGAGTGAAGGCCTCATATCTGTGATGGCATAGTCTACCTCTGTAAGGACATTGATGAGTGAAGGGTTCATATCTGTGATGGCATAGTCTACCACTGTAAGGACATTGATGAGTGAAGGCCTCGTATCTGTGATGGCATAGTCTACCACTGTAAGGACATTAACGAGTGAAGGCCTCGTATCTGTGATGGCATAGTCTACCACTGTAAGGACATTAACGAGTGAAGGCCTCGTATCTGTGATGGCATAGTCTACCACTGTAAGGACATTGATGAGTGAAGGCCTCGTATCTGTGATGGCATAGTCTACCACTGTAAGGACATTGACGAGTGAAGGCCTCGTATCTGTGATGGCATAGTCTACCACTGTAAGGACATTGATGAGTGATGGGTTCATATCTGTGATGACATAGTCTACCACTGTAAGGACATTGATGAGTGAAGGCCTCATATCTGTGATGGCATAGTCTACCTCTGTAAGGACATTGATGAGTGATGGGTTCATATCTGTGATGACATAGTCTAACACTGTAAGGACATTGACGAGTGAAGGCCTCATATCTGTGATGACATAGTCTAACACTGTAAGGACATTGATGAGTGAAGGCCTCATATCTGTGATGACATAGTCTACCACTGTAAGGACATTGATGAGTGAAGGCCTCATATCTGTGATGGCATAGTCTACCACTGTAAGGACATTGATGAGTGATGGGTTCATATCTGTGATGGCATAGTCTACCACTGTAAGGACATTGATGAGTGATGGGTTCATATCTGTGATTATAACACAACATAGGACTCTGTGTATATTGTGGCCTCAAGGGTGATATACCTCGCTCTTGTCTCACACATCTGGTAAAATCCAGGACGTAGGTGATGGTGGAGAGGTCAGCTTAAAGTGGAGTCCACTCTCCCTTTCAAAAACTAAGTCAGCAGCTCCAAAAACTGTAACTGCTGACTTCTAAAAATCAGTCACTTACCTGTCCCTCGGTCCCGCGGTGTGTCCCCCTCAGCCCGTTTCACCAGTTGTCCTGTATTCCAGGAGGCCGGCATCTTCAGTGTGGGCACCCGGCTGTGATAGCTTGCGGCTTCACAGACGGGTACCCACTGTGCATTCACGAGTAGTGCTTCGCTTCATGAATGGTCCTGTAGTCTTCTGGGACCTGTCACGTGTCCCAAAAGACTTCAGGGAGGGAGGACACCTTCCGTTTCTGATCACCCAGGCGATAAGACCGGAAGTGGGAGCGGGTACCTGTCAAATTCGGGTACCGCTCCTCCCCCCGCCCCCAAAGGTGCCAATCCTTAATGGGGAGCGGGGGAGCAGTCCTTAAAGCAGAACTTCCCCTTTTGGAGCTCCGCTTTAAGTCTTCTTCTGCTCCTCAAGAAGCTGATAATTTATTGATCCCGGCCTTATTCACCTTGGGACCGAGTCTTATTGATAAGGCCGGTGATCATGTCAGGCCAGGAGCAGATAGCGGGGCAATCAGTTCACATGTGATGACTGCAGAAAGTTCAGGAACAAGAGCACATACCTTGAGCAGGTCTATAAACAGAGCAGGCTGGCTGGTCCTTGTGGTGCACTGCTGCTGATGTGATGAAACAGCAAGAGACTGGTGTGTATCAGGTGTTGGGGTATATAGAGGGATGGTGTGCCAGGTGAATGGCAGACTCTGACCTGGTTTTGTCTGCCAGCTCTGTGTTGATACGTTGGATTATGGTGTTTGCTGTGTCCTTCCTCAGAAGTCGGGAGGACAGGATTACTTTGGAATGGGGACATTTTTGCTGTGCAATGTCTGCTAGTTGTGACAGTTTGTGGGCGATGACTTCCTGTTGTCCCTGGATGATGTTCGGGTCGGTGTGTATGATGATATGTTTGGTGTTGGTGAAATATGGATTATTAATGACTCCTACTAATTATTCAATTGTTGAACGGTGAATGTTGGAGACTCTTCTTCCTGGGAAGAGCCGTTTGGTGTTTAGATATTTCCCATTGGAGTCTATTATTAGGACAATTTCAGGAGTATGTTGTCTGTTCTTGTGGTTTGGTGATTGTCTGTCTGTGGTCTCAGGATTATCGGACTTGTCTTGGCTGTCGCTGGTCTTTGTCTCGGTCATTGTTGAACATTGATTAGTCTCACCGGTCTGTTGTTCCTTGAGGGGCACTTTGTCTTCCTGACTGTGGAGCTGCATTTGTGTTTTCAGGGTCATTGTCTCTTCCATCAATTGAGTATTTTCTTGTTGGAATAGTTACATTGTAGATGGAATTTCTTGTAGGACAGACCTGTGTCTATCCTACAAGACCCTGGGAGTGCCACTGGGAGAACACAATCGCTCCACGGGATGGATTGCCCCATCAATACTTACTATGTGGATAGGGGAATCAAGTCATTTTCCGTGGTTGCAGGAAAGAAAATCCCAGCATGTATGGGCTGCCTTACATTTCTGTCACCTGTCTATAAAGTCATTCCATGTATTGTACAATGTCTCTCCCTATATGAGATAAGCAGTCTATGAGGAGTTGGGGGGCATTGCTATTTGGGACATGAGGTGGGCATGTCTTTGGACAATCTCAGTTGGCATCTTTCCTCACAATTTCTATCTGAAGTTTGTAGAACCTTCTAGATGTTGGTGAGGGGGGCGCACTGGACACCTTAGCTGCCATTGTGCTATATGCTGGGTGTCCAGTGCGCTCCTGTACCTTTAAGGAGGGGTGGGCTCCCTCAGGTTCACCTGCCCTCGGTCTATCCATCCAATACATGTGCCTCTACTATGGGGGCTCTCAAAATGTGTAGAGTTAGGAAGTGCAGAATATCGGGGTGCAGCAAAGAGGCTGTGCAGCTTCTACATGTATTTGTAAATGTGTGCTAACTGAACCCCTGTGTGTAACACATCCTGTTAGACAGGACAATGCGGTTTGTTTGCAGGCTGGTTGGTACGTTGAGCTGGGAATTGTTCTCTTTTATTGTCTGACATGTGTCGCCCTTCCATGTGTTCCTGTGAAGGCCAGTTATAGACTGGGGCAGTGGCCAGTTGTTGTACCTTCTAGATGTTGGCCTGACCTTTAATTTAGGGGAAGACCTCTAATTTTCCTGGGTGCCTTGTACCCTGATGGTGCCATTGTGGTATATGTTCAGGGAGAGTACCGCACATTCATCTTCCTCATCCCTGACCTTGGTCTGGCGGCCCTTGCTGACACCATCCATTGTAATATTCCTGTAGTATTTGCAGAAAGCTGTAGGCCCCGCCTCCATGTTCTCAGGATGGAATAGGAAATACATTTACTTCTCTCATCATCATTACCGGAGAAGTCAGCAAACAGAGTCTCTGGTCTTTGTCCAAGTTTTGCTTTTTTCACGGCTCCATTGCTTTTTGTAACTTGGAACCAGGGGCGGACTGGCCATTCCAGCACTCGGGCACTGCCCGGGGTCACTAGGGGGCCCCATGAAATGTTCCTGGTACCTTTTTTATAGGCTTTTTTGAGTGTGGGCAAGGACACAGGGGCCCCATGATCTCCTGTTTCCCGGGGGCCCCATGAGTTGTCAGTCCGCCCCTGCTTGGAACTAATTCAGGCATTTGTTGAAGCAGAAACAAATCCCAAATCTTTCTCTGTTTGCAGTCATTAGCCAACCAACCAGTTTTATAACTAAGAGACAAAATCTCTTCATCTCTCGGTGAGAAAACGCCACTCTTTGTATGCAGAGCTCTGCTGATTGTCTGTGGAAACGGGAAACCAATCATTCCCATCCAGGACTCTCAGGGTTCTCTATGGGAGAAACAAATACAGAGAGAGGTCGGCTGAGAGAGAACTCCACTTCTTTCACTGTTTATGAGACAAAACAGTTCATAGTTCTTTTCTAGAGATGCGTTCTTCTAGCACTCACCTGCACCTCTCCGGGAATAAAGCAGCCAGCCATCCCCAGTGTCACCCATGTGTGGGAACCAGAGTCGGCCTCTACACCCTCCAGAAGCCCACAGACTCTCTCCCATCCCATGGCTGAGCTCACTTGGTCCCCATTTTCTGTCACCTGTCACATGAGTCCCTAAAAAATGCCGCCCAAGGCAAGCGCCTTGTTTGCGGTAAATACGCCCCGTCCCTAACGTATGAAGTGTTTATATGCTTTACTATATATATATACAGAGCACCATACCAGACACAGTGCAGTCATGAGAAGAATGAGGTCACCATGTTGTTGTATCATTGAAATAAGGACGGTACAAACACCCCCTGTGATGGGGGGCAGGACAGGACAAGCACCCCCAAATACCAGGACAGGACAGTACACACCCCCTGTGATGGGGGGCAGGCAGGACAGGACAAGCACCCCCAAATACCAGGACAGTACACACCCCCTGTGATGGGGGGCAGGCAGGCAGGACAAACACCCCCAAATACCAGGACAGGACAGTACACACCCCCTGTGATGGGGGGCAGGCAGGACAAACACCCCCAAATACCAGGACAGTACACACCCCCTGTGATGGGGGTAGGCAGGACAGGACAAACACCCCCAAATACCAGGACAGTACACACCCTCTGTGATGGGGGTAGGCAGGACAGGACAAACACCCCCAAATACCAGGACAGTACACACCCCCTGTGATGGGGGGCAGGCAGGACAGGACAAACACCCCCAAATACCAGGACAGGACAGTACACACCCCCTGTGATGGGGGTAGGCAGGTAAGGACAAGCACCCCCAAATACCAGGAGAGTACAAACACCCCCAAATACCAGGAGAGTACAAACACCCCCAAATACCAGGAGAGTACAAACACCCCCAAATACCAGGACAGGACAGTACACACCCCCTGTGACCGGGGGGGTAGGCAGGACAGGACAAGCACCCCCAAATACCAGGACAGGACAGTACACACTCCCTGTGACGGGGGGTAGGCAGGACAGGACAAACACCCGCAAATACCAGGACGGGACAAACACCCGCAAATACCAGGACGGGACAAACACCCGCAAATACCAGGATGGTACAAACACCTCAAATACCAGGATAGTACAAACACCCCCAAATACCAGGACAGGACAGTACACACCCCCTGTGATGGGGGCAGGCAGGACGGTACAAACACCCCCAAATACCGGGACGGGACAGACACCTCCAAATACCGGGACGGGACAGACACCCCCAGATACCGGGACGGGACAAACACCCCCAAATACCGGGACGGGACAAACACCCCCAAATACCGGGACGGGACAGTACACAACCCTTGTGACGGGGGTAGGCAGGACAGTACAAACACCCCCAAATACCAGGACAGGACAGTACACACCCCCTGTGACGGGGGTAGGCAGGACAGGACAAACACCCCCAAATACCAGGACAGTACACACCCCCTGTGACGGGGGTAGGCAGGACAGTACAAACACCCCCAAATACCAGGACAGGACAGTACACACCCCCTGTGACGGGGGGGGCAGGACAGAAGACACAGAGCAGATGATAAACACTCAAAGCTTTATTGAAAGATGACAATCACTCAATTGGGGTCAGCAGGTAGCGTCTCAGTGCCCAGTGTAGGGGAAGAGCAGGGAGAGGGCCCAAAACAATTGTAATCCGGCCCCAGGGGGCAAAGTCAGAGTCTCTGGCAGTTTGTAATCCAAACGGAAGAGAAAGGGGGGAGAGTTCATGGACAGTCCATAGGGGATTAAAACGGGTGCAGACACTCACGGGTCCAGCAGGGATGTCCTGGCTCACAGCAGATGATAGCAGGGGGCGACCCTCCTCAGCACACAGCAACAGCGGGTAATCCGGGCCCCAGAGTATTCAACAGAGTATAGGGGGGCCCACAACAGGTAGTCCTATCACACAGCAACAGCAGATAATCCGGGCCCCAGAGTAGTAGGCAGAGTATTGTGGCACCCACAGCACAGCAGTTCTAGCACACAGCAACAGCGGGTAATCCGGGCCACAGAGTAGTAGGCAGAGTATCGTGGGGCCACAGCAGAGCAGTCCTTGGAGTATGGCAGCGTGCCCAGCGGGTAATAATACTGTAAATCCCGGTATTACTGCAGAGTGTCAGCTGGTAATAATCCTCCCGATCCCGGTATTACTGCAGAGTGTCAGCTGGTAATAATCCTCCCAATCCCGGTATTACTGCAGAGTGTCAGCTGGTAATATTCCTCCCGATCCCGGGGTCTTTGCAGAGTGGCTGTGGGGGTCTTGCCTCACCGCAGACCTCCCAGCAGCTGTGTAGTGGACAGAACAACCTGGGACGCTTCTCATCGGCCTTCTTAAGACCAGTGCAGGGCACTCCCAGTCATCCTGGCAACCGCATTGCCCGGCAATGAGGCACACCCCCATGACATGGGCCACGCTCACGAGAGCACGGCCTTTTTCAGTCAGTGAGTGCAGGCATGGGAAACTCCTGAGCCCATGCTGTACTTGCCGGGGCCATGCTGACTGCCACGGCCCGGAACATCCCTGCGGGGGTCCGCCCCTTCTCCTGCTGGATGGCTGGAGAGGTGTGAATCTCACCGCTGGGAACTATCTCTCCCCCTCCAGCTGCTCTGGATAGAGACAGAGAGGTGACAGGAGTCACACCTCTCATCCTGGATGGCCCGGCTTCAAAGGGCTGTGACATGATGAGAGGGGGGAGAGGTGGGTGGAGCTGAGAGGAGGGAGAGGTGGGTGGAGCTGAGAGGAGGGAGAGGTGGGTGGAGCTGAGAGGAGGGAGAGCGCACAGCCTGGCACACCGTGACACTTGAGTTTGGTGTTGGGTCTGGTACAGTCATGGCCGAAATTGTTGGCACCCTTGATATTTTTCCTGAAAATCAAGTATTTCACACAAAAAAGGTATTGCATTAACACATGTTTTGCTATACACATGTTTATTCCCTTTGTATGTATTGGAACAAATATAAAACAGAGGCAGAAAAGCAAATATGACATAATGTCACACAAAACCCCAAAAATGGGCTGGACAAAAGTATTGGCACCCTTAACTTAATATTTGGTTGCACACCCTTTGGAAAACATAACTGAAATCAGTCGCTTCCTATAACCATCAATAAGCTTCTGACACCTCTCACCCGGAATTTTGGACCACTCTTCCTTTGCAAACAGCTCCAGGTCTCTCTTATTGGAAGGACACCTTTTCCCAACAGCAATTTTAAGATCTCTCCACAGGTGTTCAATGGGATTTAGATCTGGGCTCATTGCTGGCCACTTCAGAACTCTCCAGCGCTTCTTTGCCATCCATTTCTGAGTGCTTTTTGACGTATGTTTGGGGTCATTGTCCTGCTGGAAGACCCAGGATCTTGGACGCAAACCCAGCTTTCTGACACTGGGCCCTACAGTGCGACCCAAAATCCTTTGGTAATCCTCAGATTTCATGATGCCTTGCACACAGTCAAGGCACCCAGTGCCAGAGGCAGCAAAACAACCCCAAAACATCATTGAACCTCCACCATATTTTACCGTAGGTACTGTGTTTTGTTCTTTGTAGGCCTCATTCCGTTTTCGGTAAACAGTAGAATGATGTGCTTTACCGAAAAGCTCTATCTTGGTCTCATCTGTCCACAAGACGTTTTCCCAGAAGGCTTTTGGCTTACTCAAGTACATTTTGGCAAACTGTAGTCTTGCTTTTTTATGTCTCTGTGTCAGCAGTGGGGTCCTCCTGGGTCTCCTGCCATAGCGTTTCATTTCATTTAAATGTCGACGGATAGTTCGCGCTGACACTGATGCTCCCTGAGCCTGCAGGACAGCTTGAATGTCTTTGGAACATGTTTGGGGCTGCTTATCCACCATCCGGACTATTCTGCGTTGCAATCTTTCATCAATTTTCCTCATCCGTCCACGACCAGGGAGATTAGCTACAGTGCCATGGGTTGCAAACTTCTTGATAATGTTGCGCACTGTGGACAAAGGCAAATCTAGTTCTCTGGAGATGGACTTGTAACCTTGAGATTGTTGATATTTTGCCACAATTTTGGTTCTCAGGTCCTCAGACAGTTCTCGTCTCCTCTTTCTGTTGTCCATGCTTAGTGTGGCACAGACAGACACACAATGCAAAGGTTAAGTGAACGTCTCTCCTTTTTATCTGCTTTCAGGTGTGATTTCTATATTGCCCACACCTGTTACTTGCCCCAGGTGAGTTTACAGGAGCATCACATGCTTGTAACATTCTTATTTATCCGCAGTTGTGAAAGGGTGCCAATACTTTTGTCCAGCCCATTTTTGGAGGTTTGTGTGACATTATGTCGAATTTGCTTTCTTTCCTCCCTTTTTTTGTTTTGTCCCAATACACACAAAGGGAATAAACATGTGTATAGCAAAACATGTGTTAATGCAATACGTTTCGTGAGAAATACATGATTTCCTGGAGAAATATCAAGGGTGCCAACAATTTCGGCCATGACTGTATGTTGGTTGGAGGAGGAAGCTTGACACTGGAGATCTCGTCACGAATTGTGTCCATCTTCTTAAAGTGACTGGCAATCTCCTGTGCAGTAAGTAAGTTGGTGGGCGGAGGCAGTGGGGGGCGGAGTAAGGAATTAAGGGTAGAGAAGAGTGATGAGGATTGGATGAGAGGGTCTTGATGAGAGTTGTAGTAGGTTTGCATAGCAGCATGGAGGTTGGAGTTGTATTTGAGGACAACATGGAGCGGGAGACATTTTGGTGAAATTTATAACTAACTTTGAGGTTACTTTATATATTTTATAGCTGAAAGTACAAAAAATTGTTTTTCTTCAAAACTTTCGGTCTTCCTTTGTTTATGGCGTGAAAAATAAAAAGCGCGCAGGTGATGACATCCCACCGACAGAAAGCTCTATTTGTGTGAAGAAAGGACGGATATTTAGTTTGGGTGCAGCGTTGCACGACCGCACAATTGTCAGTTACATACAGAGGCGTGGCTAGAGATGAGCGAATCGAACCAGGCGAACCGGAATTCGAGTCGAATTTCAGGAAATATTCGATTCGCGTCGAAACAGAAATTTTGCCTACTTCGGGTGCGCGAATCGAACATTTCCAGATCAGCCGGCAAAAGTGACCCTGCAGTGAGCTCCGCTATTTCTGACAGTTCTCTAACAGAAGGAACACATGTTTAGCGGTTGAAACATTGTATCTATTAGTTTCCATTTAGGATACAGATGTTTCAACCACTGTACATGTGAAGAAGCTGTGAGAGAACTGTCAGAAATAGAGGAACTCTGCACATACACTTTTTGCCGGCATGGAATTATTCTTCTTTTCATCCTACTTCTTCTTCTTCTTCTTCTTCATCCTCATCCTCAGAAGAAGAAGAAGAGGATGAGGATGAAGAAGAAGAAGAAGAAGAAGTAGGATGAAAATAAGAATAATTCCAAGCCGGCAAAAAGTGTATGTGCAGAGCTCCTCTAAGTGTATTTGCAGAGCTCCTCTAAGTGTATCTGCAGAATAGAGGAACTCTGCACATACACTTTTTGCCGGAAACCGCTGTATGGAGGGAATGTCCCAGAACTGTCATAAATAGACTATTTCTGACAGTTCTGGGACATTCACTCCATACAGCTGTTTCAACCGCTGTATGGAGGGAATGTCATGGAACTGTCAGAAATAGACTACACTTTTTGCCGGCTTGGAATTCTTCTTATTTTCATCCTACTTCTTCTTCTTCTTCTTCTTCATCTTCATCCTCATCCTCTTCTTCTTCTGAGGATGAGGATGAAGAAGAAGTAGGATGAAAATAAGAAGAATTCCAAGCCGGCAAAAAGTGTATCTGCAGAGCTTCGCTAAGTGTATCTGCAGAGCTCCGCTAAGAAATAGCGGAGCTCTGCAGATACACTTTTTGCCGGCTTGGAATTCTCCTTCTTCTCATCCTTCTTCTTCTTCTTCTCTTCCTTCTTCTTCTCATCCTTCTTCTTCTCATCCTTCTTCTTCTTCTTCTCATCCTTCTTCTTCTCATCCTTCTTCTTCTTCTCATCCTTCTCCTTCTTCTCATCCTTCTTCTTCTTCTCATCCTTCTCCTTCTTCTCATCCTTCTCCTTCTTCTCATCCTTCTCCTTCTTCTCATCCTTCTCCTTCTTCTCATCCTTCTCCTTCTTCTCATCCTTCTCCTTCTTCTCATCCTTCTCCTTCTTCTCATCCTTCTTCTCATCCTTCTCCTTCTTCTCATCCTTCTCCTTCTTCTCATCCTTCTCCTTCTCCTTCTTCTCATCCTTCTCCTTCTCCTTCTTCTCATCCTTCTCCTTCTCCATCTTCTCATCCTTCTCCTTTTCCTTCTTCTCATCCTTCTTCTTCTGCTTCTCCTTCTCCTTCTTCTCATCCTTCTCCTTCTTCTCATCCTTCTCCTTCTTCTCATCCTTCTCCTTCTCCTTCTTCTCATCCTTCTCCTTCTCCTTCTCCTTCTTCTCATCCTTCTCCTTCTCCTTCTCCTTCTTCTCATCCTTCTCCTTCTTCTCATCCTTCTCCTTCTTCTCATCCTTCTCCTTCTTCTCATCCTTCTCCTTCTTCTCATCCTTCTCCTTCTCCTTCTTCTCATCCTTCTCCTTCTTCTCATCCTTCTCCTTCTTCTCATCCTTCTCCTTCTTCTCATCCTTCTCCTTCTTCTCATCCTTCTCCTTCTCCTTCTCCTCATCCTTCTCCTTCTTCTCATCCTTCTCCTTCTCCTTCTTCTCATCCTTCTCCTTCTTCTCATCCTTCTCCTTCTTCTCATCCTTCTCCTTCTTCTCATCCTTCTCCTTCTCCTCATCCTTCTCCTTCTCCTTCTTCTCATCCTTCTCCTTCTTCTCATCCTTCTCCTTCTCCTTCTTCTCATCCTTCTCCTTCTCCTTCTTCTCATCCTTCTCCTTCTCCTTCTTCTCATCCTTCTCCTTCTTCTCATCCTTCTCCTTCTCCTTCTTCTCATCCTTCTCCTTCTCCTTCTTCTCATCCTTCTTCTTCTCATCCTTCTCCTTCTTCTCATCCTTCTTCTTCTCATCCTTCTCCTTCTCCTCATCCTTCTCCTTCTTCTCATCCTTCTCCTTCTCCTTCTTCTCATCCTTCTCCTTCTTCTCATCCTTCTCCTTCTTCTCATCCTTCTCCTTCTCCTTCTTCTCATCCTTCTCCTTCTTCTCATCCTTCTCCTTCTCCTTCTTCTCATCCTTCTCCTTCTCCTTCTTCTCATCCTTCTCCTTCTCCTTCTTCTCATCCTTCTCCTTCTCATGCTTCTCCTTCTTCTCATCCTTCTCCTTCTCCTTCTTCTCATCCTTCTCCTTCTTCTCATCCTTCTCCTTCTCCTTCTTCTCATCCTTCTCCTTCTTCTCATCCTTCTCCTTCTCCTTCTTCTCATCCTTCTCCTTCTCCTTCTTCTCATCCTTCTCCTTCTTCTCATCCTTCTCATCCTTCTCCTTCTCCTTATTCTCATCCTTCTCCTTCTTCTCATCCTTCTCCTTCTCCTTCTTCTCATCCTTCTTCTCCTTCTCCTTCCTCATCTCCAAGGGCATTTAAATTAAAGGTACAGTGTTCTGCACTAATTTAAAGGCTCTCTGAAGCCTAGAAACCCTTTTTATAAGTCATCTTCGTAGCGGAGAAATTTGCATCGAATCGAATTTCATACTGGAATTCGCCGAATCAGCCGAATCAAATTTTTCATTTCTTCGCTCATCTCTAGGCGTGGCCATGAAGGGGTGTACATCCTGCGTAGGGGGAGGGGATAAGGACACAAATTGGCGCTTTATTCTCATGGAGATCACATGGTTATTACTAGGAGGAGACGGAAACATTTGCTGGGTATTGGAGCTTTTGTGAGATGGATGGATTGGATGGCGACTGATTTGTATGGAGACATAATATAGAGCGGGAGGAATCCATGGTGTATTGTCACATGTATGAATGCAGGATTGGGGTACTATCCGTGTATTAGGGGGACCAATGACACCTTGGCTAGTATTGTAGATGAATCTGGGGGCGTCGGGGGCAATCTTCTTATGTTTATGGCCCTTTAGGGCAGATGTGATTTCTATGTATTTTATGGGAGATTTTCTCTGTATATTGGGAGTTTCCATCTTGTTGTATCATGAATGTAGTATGGAAGATGAGTCCTATGTACTAGGAATGGTCATTGGAAGGACAGAATAGGAGCCACATGATTGGCTGGCCAACCCCGTGACAGTATAGACTAGTGGGTGACATTGATTGAGATCTGCCCGCTGTGTGTATACAATCACCCGGCTAATGTCTAATATCAGGGGACAAAATGTGCCAGCATTCATATCAGACTAAGGGAAAATGGCCGCCAGAGGAGGGACAGGCGGGCTACAACAAAATGGAGGAGGGAGATCTAATCCACTGCAATGTGATGTGTATAACTGCGAGAACATTGATATCAGACTAAGGGAAAATGGCCGCCAGAGGAGGGACAGGAGGGCTACAACAAAATGGAGGAGTGAGATTTAATCCACTGTAATGTGATAACTGCAAGATCATTGTATTAGACTAAGGGAAAATGGCCACCGGAGGAGGGACAGGTGGACTACAACAAAATGGAGGACAAATATCTAATCCACTGCAATGAAATGAGATAACTTGATAGCTTTCCCTGTTTTATGCTATTCAGTTTTTTTTGGACCAGCACCATCTAGTGTCTGCTCTCTATACTGCACCCTCTGTATAAATCTGTCTGTCATAATGGCGCCCGATTGGTATATAAAGAATTATAATGGTATAGATAGGCAGCTGTACGTCTGATGGCCAACTCCTGAGGAAGTCACATGATGTGATGTAACATGTAGAGTGGGACAATGACATCAAGCTACTAAATAGGAAGTTTACGAGCCGCCATCATCTTTTGTTTTTCAGGTTTTTTTCTCTGTTGTTTTATGCTATAAAGCTTTTTTTGGACCAGCACCATCTAGTGTCTGCTCTCCATACTGCAGCCTCTGTATAAATCTGTCTGGTGTCACTTCCTGTCTGGTGTCACTTCCTGTCTGGTGTCACTTCCTGTCTGGTGTCACTTCCTGTCTGGTGTCACTTCCTGTCTGGTGTCACTTCCTGTTCTGTGTCACTTCCTGTCCTGGGAACACTTTCCTCCTTTCAGCCATTTTAGATCTGCTTCTAGAAGGTCCTGTGATTGTCGGTCTCCATCCTGAACACACGGCCACCATAGGGCCAGCATGGGATCTTCTCCATGTCAGAGCACACGGGTAAGTCAGGTGGATCTCCTATTCCTGGTCCCGGCTCCTGTCCCTGCTATAGACGGACGAATCATCAATGACTGAACCTTCCTCCTCGTCATCGATGATCTGGGTGTATTATTATTATTTATTCCAGGTACTTATATAGCGCCGTCAGTTTATATCTATATTGTACATTCCTTGACCCCATCCCCACACAACTCCCTGGTCACCCTCCTCCTCCATCCTACGCTCCCTCACCCACATCTTCAATCTTCAATCTCTCCCTCTCTACTGGCGCATTCCCCTCCCCCCTAAAGCATGTGCACATCACCCCCATACTCAAAAAACCCTCCCTGGACCCCACAAACCTGAACAACCTCAGACCCATCTCCCTGCTGCCATTTACTTCCAAGCTCCTTGAGCGCTTAGTCTAGGATCGCCTAACACCCACCTCACTGACAACAACCTCCTCGATCCCCTAGAGTCCGGCTTCCGTCCCCTACACTCCACCGAACCCGCCTTACACTCCACCGAACCCGCCCTACACTCCACCGAACCCGCCCTACACTCCTCCGAAACCGCCTTACTCAAATCACCAACCTGCTAACCACTAAAGCTAATGGCCACCACTCAGTCCTCCTACTCCTCGACCTTTCTGCGGCCTTCCACACCGTCAACCACCCTCTTCTTCTTAATAAACTGCACTCCCTTGGCATCAGAGACTCCGCCCTCTCCTGGTTCTCCTCCTATCTATCCCAGCGCTCCTTCAGCGTTACCTATAATGCTACCACCTCCCCCTCTCTGTTGGGGTCCCTCAAGGCTCTGTCCTTGGGCCCCATCTACACCTCCTCCCTTGGCAAACTGATACACTCCCACGGCTTCAACTATCACCTCTATGCCCATGGTACACAAATCTACCTCTCCACCCCTCACCCCTTCAGTCTCCGCCCGTATCACCCACCTACTGAACGACATATCAAACTGGATGTTGCTCCATTTCCTCAAATTGAACCTTTCCAAAACCGAGCTCCTGATTTTTCCCACCAGCCCGTGCCTCCCCCCCCCCGTACTCTCCATCACGACCAACAGCGCCACCATGAATCCCACCCTGCAAGTCAAAGTCCTGGGTGTCACCCTGGACTCAAACCTGTCCTTCCAACCCCATGTCCAATCGTTGGCAAACTCATGCAGGCTCCACCTCCGCAACATCTCCAAAATACGTTCATTCCTGACCCCAGACACTACTAAACTACTTGTTCCCTCCCTTATTATCTCACGTCTTGAGTACTGCAACTCCCTCCTCACCGGCCTCCCTCATCACAGACTATCCCCGCTTCAGTCTATCCTGAACTCAGCGACCAGACTCATCCACCTCACCAACCGCTCCGCTTCTGCCACCCCCCTCTGTCATTCCCTCCACTGGCTTCCACTCAGTGTCCTCCACCCCCCTCTTTCATTCCCTCCACTGACCTCCACTTAGTGTCCTCCACCCCCCTCTGTCATTCCCTCCACTGGCCTCCACTCAGTGTCCTCCACCCCCCTCTGTCATTCCCTCCACAGGCCTCCACTCAGTGTCCTCCACCCCCCTCTGTCATTCCCTCCACAGGCCTCCACTCAGTGTCCTCCACCCCCCTCTGTCATTCCCTCCACTGACCTCCATTCAGTGTCCTCCACCCCCCTCTGTCATTCCCTCCACTGGCTCCTGATTGCCCAACGCATTAAATTCAA
The DNA here is from genome assembly GCF_062004578.1 of Staurois parvus. Lineage (NCBI taxonomy): Eukaryota > Metazoa > Chordata > Amphibia > Anura > Ranidae > Staurois > Staurois parvus. The sequence goes on along the minus strand of NW_028320465.1, from coordinate 166,834 downwards.
ACTACTAACACTGACATACAAAGCCATTCATAACTCCGCCCCAAACTACCTCACAGACCTGACACACAAATACCACTCAACCCGTACTCTTCGCTCCTCACAAGACCTCCTACTTTCTAGCTCCCTGGTCTCCACCTCCCATGCCCGACTGCAGGACTTCTCTAGGACTTTCCCCATCCTGTGGAACTCCCTTCCCCAATCCATCAGACTGTCACCTACCCTCCTCACCTTTAGGCGCACCCTGAAAACCCATCTCTTCAGGGAAGCCTACCCCACCCTCACCTAACAGCCGATCTCCTCCACTCCTCCTACAATTCCATCCCCCACAGCCACTTCCTCCTGTACCACTACCCCCTCCCTCCTAGATTGTAAGCTCCAAGGATCAGGGCCCTCGAACCCCTCGTGTATTGTATTGTTACTGTATTGTCTCATGTTCTGTCCCCACTATAATGTACAGCGCTGAGCAAACCTTCTGCCGCTATATAAATACTGTATTATAATAATAATAATTCCCATCAGTCCCCGCCCCCGAGGAGCGTACAATCTAAGGGCCCTAACTCACATTCATACATACAGTGGGGATGGAAAGTTTGGTCACCCCAGCTAAAAATTTGTATTAATGTGCATAAAGAAGCCAAGGAAAGATGGAAAAATCTCCAAAAGGCATCAAATTACAGATTAGACATTCTTATAATATGTCAACAAAAGTTAGATTTTATTTCCATCATTTACACTTTCAAAATAACAGAAAACAAAAAAATGGCGTCTGCAAAAGTTTGGGCCCCCTGCAGAGTTAATATCTTGTACTGCCCCCTTTGGCAAGTATCACAGCTTGTAAACGCTTGTTGTAGCCAGCCAAGAGTCTTTCAATTCTTGTTTGAGGTATCTTTGCCCATTCTTCCTTACAAAAGTCTTCCAGTTCTTTGAGATTTCTGGGCTGTCTGTCAGCACGGCTCTTTTAAGGTGTATCCATAGATTTTCAATGATGTTGAGGTCAGGAGGTTGTGAAGGCCATGGCAAAACCTTCAGTTTACACCTCTTGATGTAATCCCCCGTGGATTTCGAGTGTGTTTAGGATCATTATCCATTTGTAGAAGCCATCCTCTCTTTAACTTAAGCTTTTTCACAGATGGCATCAAGTTACCATCCAAAATTTGCTGAAATTTTATTGAATCCATTTTTCCTTCTACTCGTGAGATGTTCCCTGTGCCACTGGCTGCAACACAACCCCAAAGCATGATTGATCCAACCCCATGCTTCACAGTTGGACAGAGGTTCTTTTCATTAAATTCTGTGCCCCTTCTTCTCCAAACGTACCTTTGCTCATTCCAGCCAAAAAGTTCAATTTTAACCTCATCGGTCCACAGAACTTGTTTCCAAAATGCATCAGGCTTGTCTATATGTTCATTTGCAAAGTGATCAAACGATGATTTTTGTGGTGAGGACGTAGAAGAGGTTTTCTTCTGATGATATCATATTTGTACAAGTATCTCTTTATAGTGGAATAGTGACCACAACTCCAGTGTCTGCCAGATCTTTCTGGAGGGATCGTGCAGTCAAACGTGGGTTTTGAATTGTTTTTCTCACAATCCTGCGAGCTGTTCTGTCTGATATTTTTCTTGGTCTTCCAGATTTTGCTTTAACTTCCACTGTTCCTGATGACTGCCATTTCTTAATTACATTCCGAACAGAGGATAATGACATCTGAAAACGCTTTGCTATTTTCTTATAGCCTTCTCCAGCTTGGTGAGCGTCAACTATTTTCAGTTTCAGTTTTCTAGACAACTGCTTAGAAGAACCCATGGTGCTGATTGTTGGGGCAAGGACAGATGAGGCTGGGCATTTAAAACCTTTGAGATTGACATCACCTGGTCTTCCCAGACGATGATTGAGAACAATCCATGACACTGGCAGGTCTCAGCTTGGCAAAGGGGGCAGTGCATGCTATAAATTCTGCAGGGTGCCCAAACTTTTGCAGACGCCATTTTTTTGTTTTCTGTTATTTTGAAAGTGTAAATGATGGAAATAAAATCTAACTTTTGTTGACATATTATAAGAATGTCTAATCTGTAATTTGATGCCTTTTGGAGATTTTTCCATCTTTCCTTGGCTTCTTTATGCACATTAATACAAATTTTTAGCTGGGGTGCCCAAACTTTCGATCCCCACTGTACACATACTAGGGACAACTTAGGAGACAATTCACCTCCCAGCATGTCTTTGTAGTGTAGGAGGAAACTGGAGTACCCGGACGAAACCTACGCAAGCACAGGGAGAACATGCAAACTCCAGGCAGGTGGTGCCATGGTTGGGATTTGAACCAACAACCTGAGTACTGCCAGGTGGAAGTGCTAACCACTCAGCCACTGTGCTGCCCCGTGCTGTATATATCTCAGCATCTACTTCTCAGTGTTGGTTTCCTCCTCATTGCCGGCCATTAAATGGGCCTCAGAATGGCTCCGGTATTCCCTCCTAGGAAGGACATTCAGGCCGATCTCCCACCATGTTCCTCTGATGTGTCCGAGACAGAATAACAGGAGAGACACCAGGTATGTATGGGAGAGGGGTGAGATGCTGGGAGGGATATGTATGAGGGAGGGGTGAGATGCTGGGAGGGATATGTATGAGGGAGGGGTGAGAAGCTGGGAGGGATGTGAATGGGGGGAGAGGGGAGAAGATGGGGATTATTGTATATGGGGAGGGGTGAGAAGTTGAGGAGGGATGTGTATGGGGGAGGGGTGAGAAGCTGGGAGGGATGTGTATGGGGGAGGGGTGAGAAGTTGGGAAGGGATGCAAATGGTGGAGGGGTGAGAAGTTGGGGAGGGCTTTTGGGTGCGGGACCCATGGAACCCAGCTTACTTTGGAGAGGTGGGGAGACCCCTGTCTCAGCACCCATATCCCTCTTATGTGTAAGTCACCCTGTGCCTGTTAGGGGTGCAGGGTGAGATGTCCTGATATTGTGTAGACATGTCTAGGTGGGGTGGGGGGGTTGTTCATTGTTTACTGCCATGTGGTTGCATCCCATTGTTCTATTGTCTGTCTGGCTTGGGAGCAAACTATTATGGGATGTATGTGTTTGTGTGTATTGGTTGGTGGGGGGTGTCTCCAGCAGCCCTCCCTCCTGATGGGACTGTCTGCTGGTGTGAAGTTTGAATACCTGTGTGTCTCTTGTTACTAAATGTAGATTGCCCCGCCCAGGGTCATTATGCAGGGAGGGGGGATTGTCCCCTAAGTGTATATATCTTGTATCTGTGTTCAAATAATGTAGTCTACCTCCTGGTTTACTTCAGGACTGGTGTCTAGTCTTGTATGGTCGGCTGTGGTGTCTGTGGTTGGTGTTCGGAGGGGGAAGCAGTTTTCTAATGGAAGTACTCAAGCACAGTCTGGGGTCAGTTCCGTTACAGCTGTGTATGGGGGAGGGGCGAGAAGCTGAGGAAGATATGTATGGAGGAGGGGTGAGAAGCTGGGGAGAGATGTGTATGGGGGAGGGGTGTGAAGCTCAGAAGGGATGTGTATGGGGGAGGGGTGAGAAGCTGGGAAGGGATATATATGGGGAAGTGGTGAAAAGTTGGTAGAGGATATGTATGAGGGAGTGGTGAAAAGTTGGGAGAGGATATGTATGAGGGAGGTTTGAGAAGGTTGGGGGGATGTGTATGGGGGAGGAGTGAGAAGCTGGGGAGGGATATGTATGAGGGAGGGGTGAGAAGCTGGGGAGAAATGTGTATAGGGGAGAAGTGAGAAGCTTGGGAGGGATGTGTATGGGGGAGGGGTATGTGTGGTGGAGGGATGACAAGTTGGGGACGGGTATGTGTGGCAGAGGGGTTAGAAGCCAGGGACGGATATGTGTGGTGGAGGGGTTAGAAGCCAGGGACGGGTATGTGTGGGGGAGGGGTGAGAAGCCAGGGACGGGTATGTATGGGGGAGGGGTGAGAAGCCGGGGACGGGTATGTATGGGGGAGGGGTGTGAAGCCGTGGACGGGTATGTATGGGGGAGGGGTGTGAAGCCGTGGACGGGTATGTATGGGGGACGGGTGTGAAGCCATGGACGGGTATGTATGGGGGACGGGTGTGAAGCCGTGGACAGGTATGTATGGGGGACGGGTGTGAAGCCGTGGATGGGTACGTATGGGGGAGGGGTGAGAAGCCGGGGACGGGTATGTGTGCGAGAGGGGTGAGAAGCCGGGGACGGATATGTATGGGGAGGGGTGAGAAGCCAGGGACGGGTATGTATGGGGGAGGGGTGAGAAGCCTGGGACGGGTATGTATGGGGGAGGGGTGAGAAGCCGGGGACGAGTATGTATGGGTGTTCTGTCTCTCCAATCTAAGCATTGATAGTGTGATCTCTGTAACTTACAGTTGTGATGAGATGGTGATAACTTCATCCTCAGTTGGATACCACAGTCAGTGACTCCATCGATAAGACATCTTGTAGATCTTGTGAAGTTTCTTCCATAAACTGAGAGAATCTTTCAACAATGAACATTCGATCGGTCAAAAGATCATAATGTTTCTGCTTCTTGCCATGAGGCTAGAACTGCAATGCATTTCTGGGAAAGGGGGAGGGGCTATCTATACAACAGTAAACCAAATAAACTTTAGTTCAAGTCCAATATAAATAATGAAGATTCTTTCCGGGAACATCTGCAAAACAAGAGGGAAGGGAAGAACAAAGGAAAACAATGCAAACATTCAGCATAATACTTGCAGATGTTGGTGTGGAAAGTCCAGGCTGAGACATGGAAATCCATATTCAGAGGAGAAGGCAGCAACATGCACCTTCCTTCTTACCTCCCTGTAATTCAGGTGGATGACTTGTCTTCCTCTTTGGTTCCTTTATAGGCCTGAAGTAAAGGTGTGCAGAACCTTCTTTCATGACTCTAACTTCTACCTTGCGTACCTTTCCATCGTTACTTGGCATAGTCTTTGTAATAAGACCCATGGGCCAATGGTTACCATGGGAATCTGTCTCCTTCAAAACAACTACGTCTCCCACTTGTAGATTGGGTTTGCTAGTTTGCCATTTATTACGACTTTGAAGGTTAGAAAGGTACTCCATCTTCCAGCGATTCCAGAACACATTAGCAAGATGTTGAACCCGGCGCCATTGATGCTTGTAAATGTTGGGGTAATCAAGTTCCTCTGTGGGAATAGTGGCTACCCCAGTTTTTGGGTAAGAAGAGTGGCTGGAGTGAGCAACACTGGGAACTCGGGATCTGAGGACACAGGGACCAATGGCCTTGCATTGATTATAGCGGACACTTCTGCAAGAAGAGTGACTAAGATTTCATGAGTAAATTGAGAAGTTTTCTGGTCCAGTAGCATAGAGTCCAGGATCTTTCTTGCAACTCCAATCATGCGTTCCCAAGAGCCTCCCATGTGAGGAATGAGGTGGGTTGAGTTCCCATTTACACTTATTGCCACTCAAGAAGATCTCTATCTTTTCTGCTCCTGTAAAATGAGTCCCACAGTCAGATCTCAGGGACTTTACAGTCCTCGTACAGAAACAAATCTTCTGAAAGCATTAATGATACAAGAAGAGTCCATTGATTCTATCACATCAATGTGCACTGCACCAATGCTCAAGCAAGTGAACAGCACAGCCCATCGCTTATTGTTAGCAACTCCGCCACGAGTTCTGCGTGTAACAACAGTCCAGGGGCCACATATGTCCATGCCAACATTAGTAAATGGTGCTTCAGTGCTTAATCGGTCAGCTGGCAACTCTGCCATTTGTTGTTGTAGGTGCTTCCTGTGACGGGAGTGACTTTGGGTGGGGGGCCCATGGAACACAGCTCATGTTGGAGGAGTAGGGAGATCCCTGTCTCAGCACCCCATATCCCTCTTATGTGTAAGTCACCCTGTGCCTGTTAGGGGTACAGGGTGGAATGTCCTGATATTGTGTAGACATGTATAGGTGGGGTGTGGGGGTTGTTCATTGTTTACTACCATGTGGTGTATCCCATTGTTCTATTGTGTGTCTGGCTTGGGAGCAAACTATTATGGGATGTATGTGTTTGTGTGTATTGGTTGGTGGGGGGTGTCTCCAGCAGCCCTCCCTCCTGATGGGACTGTCTGCTGGTGTGAAGTTTGAATACCTTTGTGTCTCTTGTTACTAAATGTAGATTGCCTCGCCCTGTGTCATTATGCAGGGAGGGGGGAATTTCCCCTGAGTGTATATATCTTGTATCTGTGTTCAAATAATGTAGTCTACCTCCTGGTTTACTTCAGGACTGGTGTCTAGTCTTGTATGGGCGGCTGTGGTGTCTGTGGTTGGTGTTCGGAGGGGGAAGCAGTATTCTAATGGAAGTACTCAAGCACAGTCTGGGGTCAGTTCCGTTACAGCTGTGTATTGGGTAGGGGCAAGAAGCTAAGGAATATATGTATGGAGGATGGGTGAGAAGCTGGGGGGGTGTCTGCTGATGTGTCTCTGGTTTCTAGATGTGGTTTGCCCCGCCCTGTGTCCATATGCAGGGAGGTGGGTTGTTCCCTTGAATGTTTATATCTTGTGTCTGTGTTAAAATAAAGCAGTCTATTTCCTGGTTTTACTTCGAGTGGTATCTAGGGGCGGGGTTGTGGACGGCTTTGTATGCTGTGGTTCGTATTTAGAATTTTATAGGTTGGGTTAGTGGAAGCCAGTGGAGGGATTGGCACAGAGGGGTTGAGGACACTGAGCAGAGGCCAGTGGAGGTATTGGCAGAGAGAGGTGGAGGCCAGTGGAGAGATTGGCAGAGAGGGGCGGAGGATGCTGAGCTGAGGTCAGTGAGGGGATTGGCAGAGAGGGGCGGAGGTCAGTGAAGGGATTGGCAGAGGGGCGGAGGACGCTGAGTGGAAGTCAGTGAAGGGATTGGCAGAGAGCGGTGGAGGTCAGTGGAGGGACTGGCAGAGAGGTAGGTGATATGTGGGATCTGGGTATATGTTGTAGGTAGGTGATCTGGGTGTATGTTGTAGGTAGATGATCTGGGTGTATGTATGGGAGAGGTCGGTGATATGTGGGATCTGGGAATATATAGGGGAGGTCGGTGATCTCTGGGATTTGGATGTATAAGGAGAGGTAGGTGATATATGGGATTTGTGTATGTATGGGGTAGGTAGGTGATCTGTGGGATCTGGGTATATATGGGGGATGTAGGTGATCTGTGGGATCTGGGTGTATATGGGGAGGTAGGTTATCTGTGTGATCTGTCTGTATATGGGGTAGGTAGGTGATCTGTGGGATCTGGGTGTATATGGGGGAGTTAGGTGGTCTGTGGGATCTGGGTGTATATGGGGGAGGTAGGTGGTCTGGATGTATATGGGGGAGGTAGCTGATCTGAGGGATCTGGGTTTATATGGGGAGGTAGGTGACCTGTGTGATCTGTCTGTATATGGGGGAGGTAGGGGATCTGAGTGCACATGGGGGATGTAGATGATCTATGGGAACTGGGAGTGTATGGGGGAGGTAAGTGATCAGCGGGATCTTTGTGTATATGGGGGAGGTAGGTGATCTGTGGCATCTTCGTGTATATGGGGCAGGAAGGTTATCTGTGGGATATGTGAGTGCAGGGGAGGTAGGTGATCTGTGGGATCTGGGTGTATATGGGGAAGGTAGGTGATCTTTGGGATATGGGGGAGGTAGGTGATCTGTGGGATCAGGGTATACAGGTGAAACTCGAAAAATGATAATCTGGTGCATTCATTCATTGATTTCAGTGCAGCAACTTAAAAGGTGAAACTATGAGATAGACTCATTCCATGCAAAGCAAGATAGTTCCAGCCGTGATTTGTCATCATTGTGATGATTATGGCTTACAGCTCATGAAAACCCCAAATCCACAATCTCAGAAAAAATCAAGTTACACTTACGGTAACGTCTTTTCCAGGAGTCTTTCAGGCCAGCACTCTGAGAGACCTCGGCTCCTCCCCATCTAGGAAACACCTCCACCTACAATAAAAAAGCTCCACTCCCCTCTGACCTCAGTTCTCCAAGCATCCTCCGGTCACCTGGGGAGACACAATGCGAGACAACATAATCATAATAAGCCATCTTCACATAACCAATATCAACACGGGTGGGAAACCGGTGCTGGCCTGAAAGACTCCTGGAAAAGACGTTACCGTAAGTGTAACTTGATTTTTCCCCTACCGTCTTTCAGGCCAGCACTCTGAGAGGATAAGCGAGTACTCACCCCTCGGGCGTGCTAACTGCTTGCAAGACCTTACGACCAAAGTCCTGCTCCTGCACCGAGACCAGGTCCAGTCTGTAATGCTTGGCAAATGTGTCATAGCTGGACCATGTTGCCGCTCTGCAAATCTGCCCTGGGGAAACCCCTGGTAGCTCTGCCTGGGTAGCCGCCACCGCTCGGGTGGAATGTGCCTTGATACCCTCCGGGACCTCCAGGCCTTCCGCCTGATATGCTCCTGCAATCGCCAGCCGCAGCCAGCTGGCCAGCGTCCTTCTAGACGCCTTCTTGCCTCTTCTAGCCCCCTTAAAAAAAACAAAAAGGGATTCGGTGCTTCTGAATTCTCTAGATTTCTCTAGATACTGGAGAACGCACCTTCTCACATCCAAACAATGATACCTCTCCTGATCTACCCCCACCGGGTCAGGAAAAAACGAGGGAAGGACAATGTCCTGTTCCCTCTGGAAACTCCGAGCTACCTTCAGAATGAAGGACGGGTCCGGTCTGAAAACGATTCTGTCCGCAAAAATATGGAGATAAGGTGTTCTGATCGAGAGAGCCTCCATCTCGCACACCCTCCTCGCCGTGGTAATCGCCACCAGAAAAGCCGCTTTAATGGTGAGCTCACTTATCGGGCAGGACTCCAGGGGCTCGAACGGAGCCCTAGTCACCCCCCCGAGCACCTTGGCCAAATCCCACACTGGAAACGGTCTGGACCTCGGAGGCCTCTGCCTCACCAGAGCTTTGAAAAACCTACTCACCAATGCCTCCCCGGCCAGGGGCGTCTCTAGGAACACACTGAGGGCCGTGACCTGGCCCTTGAGCGTGCTGACAGACAATCCCTTGTCCGCTCCCGCCTGCAGGAATTCCAACACGGAAACCAAACTATGGGTTGCCACTGCCGTCCGGTCACACCAGGCTGTAAAGCAACCCCAGACCCTACCATAAATGGCCTGGGTCTCCTCCTTCCTACTGGCCAGTAATGTCGCCACTACCTTAGGCGAGAACCCCTTCTCTAAGAGGAGCTGTTGCTCAGAAACCAGGCCGTTAACCGTAATCTTCCCACGCTGGGGCAAAGAACCGGCCCCTGTGTTAACAAATCCTCTCTTGGTGGCAGCTCCCAGGGTGGACGAGAGGCCAAACATTTTAGGGTCGCAAACCACGCCCGCCGCGGCCAGAAGGGAGCTATCAGGATTAACGCGGTCCCCTCCGTCCTGAATTTCCTCAGGACCAGGGGGAGCAAAGGAACCGGGGGGAAGGCGTAACAAAGCCGGTAGTCCCACCTCTGACCTAATGCGTCCACCGCTCTGGACCCGTCCCAGCGGGATAGAGAGAAGAAATTTGGGACCTTGTTGTTCCTCCCGGAGGCAAAAAGGTCTACCTCCGGGGATCCCCACCTCCGCACAATCTCCTGAAAGACATTGGGGTTCAAGGCCCATTCCGACTCCCTGAGCCGAGTCCTGCTCAGGAAGTTTGCCTTCTGGTTCAGCTCCCCTTTTAAGTGTATCGCAGACAGGGACGCCAAGTTCACCTCTGCCCAGGACAACAGTGTCGCCGCTAAGGCTCCGAGGGCTTTGCTCCTTGTCCCTCCCTGCCTGTTTATATAAGCCACTGCCGTGGCATTGTCCGTTAGGACACGCACGTGCTGGCCCGAGACCCCCACCTGGAAGGAGTGCAGAGCCTCCCACACTGCCCTCAATTCCTTCCAATTCAAGGATTGGGCCTTCTGCCCCAAGGACCATTCCCCCTGAGTCACCAAATTTCCCAGGTGGGCTCCCCAGCCCCTGGTGCTGGCATCCGTAGTGACCTCCGTGGATATCGGAAAGCACCACAACAGCCCCTGAGTTATGCTGGACGATCTCCTCCACCACCATAGAGACCTCTTCACACTGGGGGGAACCAGGACCCTGCGTTCTAGGGAGTGACTCCTCCTGTCCCAAACTGTCAGGATCCACAACTGGAGGGGACGCATATGCAGACCTGCCCACTGAACTGCCGGAATGGACGCTGTCAGTAATCCAGGTACCGACATGGCCTGCCTTATGGATATCGACCTGCTCCCCTGTAGCAATCTGACCCCGGCTTCCAACTTGGTGATCTTTTCCAAAGTCAGGCTGGTCTTCTGGTCTACCGAATCTAGAGCGTAGCCCAAGTAAATCACTTTCTGAGAAGGTACCAGGCAGGACTTCTCCAGATTCAAAATCCACCCCAAGCTTTCTAGATGGCCCCTCACTATAACCAGGTCTTGCCGTAAGTGAGCCTCTGAATCTGCGAAAAGCAGCAAATCGTCCAGGTAGGCCACCACTGAAATCAGTGCCTCCGACAGAACCTTGGTGAATACTCTTGGTGAGGAGGAAAGGCCGAATGGAAGAGCCCTGAACTGCCAATGTCGAATTCCTTCCTCCCCCCCCACTGCCAACCTGAGGAACCTCTGAGAGGCTTCCGCCACAGGCACGTGTAGATAGGCGTCCTTCAAGTCTATGGATGCCATGAATGCACCTGGTGGTATTAGGGACCTGATTGTAAAAATGGAGTCCATGCGGAACCTCCGGTAACGCACTGACCTGTTTAGGGGTTTCAGGTTCAAAATCAGTCTGAACGCCCCAGACGGCTTTTGAACCACAAACACATGGGAATAAACTCCCTTCCCTCGTTCCTCTACCGGAATCCTGGAGATGACCCCCTGGGACTCTAGAATCTCTAAAGCGCCCACCAGAGCCGCGTCCCTCGCTGGATCCCTTGGACGGGTCGTCACCAGAAAAGTCTCGGGTGGCGGCCTTAGAAATTCCAACCGGTAACCCCTTCGGATGACATCCAAAATGAAGGGGCTGGTGACCACGGCTTCCCACTGTGGGAGGAATGCCGCCAATCTTCCCCCCACAGGAGGAACCAAGTCACCTTGGCTTTTGGGGCTGCTCAGGAGGGCGAAAAATCGCTCCCCCTCTTCCCCTACCTCTCTGTCCAGCAGACCTACCCTGACCAGGCGGTCGCAGGTTCAGCCTTTTTGCCGGGCGGGCCTTCCGTGTCCCCCCCTCCTGTATTTTCCTCTTGAGGGGGAAGGACTTCTTCCTATCAGCTGTCCGGTCCAACAACTCCTCCAACCCCGGGCCGAACAAACAGTCTCCTGTGAGGGGGATGCCGCACAACCTAACTTTCGAAGTGATGTCCCCCTGCCACATTTTAAGCCACAGCGCCCTTCTGGCTGAATTGGTCAGGGCAGCAGACCTGGCCCCCAACCTCAACGACTCTGCGGAAGCGTCCGCAATATACCCAACTCCTTGCAAAAGGGTCTCAAAAGAGGCCAAGATTTTCTCCTTGGGAGAGTCTGCCACAATATGGGCCTGTAATTGCGTAAGCCAATACTCTAAGTTTCTGGCTACCACTGTCGTAGCCATGGCCGGCTTCAGGTTGTACAGGGTCGAGTCCCAGGCCTTCCTAAGGAGAGACTCCGCCCTTCTGTCCAATAAGTCTGGTAAGACCCCCATGTCCTCAAACGCCAGGTCAGTTCTCCTGGTCGTTTGGGAAAAGGCTGCGTCTAGTCTAGGGCTCTTGTTCCAGACCGCCTCCGGGTCTTCCGAAAACGGAAATCTCCTTCTCAGCGCCTTAGAGAAGAACGGCTTCCTTTCTGGGTCCTGCCATTCCTTCTTAATGGTGTCCACCAAAATGTCATGCACAGGAAATATTCTGTGCTGGTGCTCCTCCAACCCCTGATACATTTGGTCGTGGAGAGACAAGGCCTTAACCTCCTCCTTAATGTCTAGGGTTTCGTATATAGCCCCCAGGAGCTCATCTACCTCCTCTAGGGTCAATTTGTACCGGGAGGGGCCCCTCCCTTCCTTCGAGGGACCCTCCCCCGCCGATTCCTCCTCAGACTGGGAGTCCCCCACTGGTTTCTCCCCGGTCACAAGGGGTTCCCGACGACTCACCGTAGCTACCGGGGGGGGAAGTGTAGGCAATGGGAGGGCAAACCTCTCCATGAGGGATTTGAAGGAGTCGAAGGTGGTAGCCAACTCCTTCACTGACCTGGCTAGGTCCCCCTGTTTCGGCTTCTCCTCCCTCACCAACCCCTGTATACATGGGCCACAAAGAACCTTTTGCCAAGATTCTTTCAAGACTTCCTTACAGGAAGGGCATCTCCGCTTGGGCTCCTGGTGCCTAAGTTTAGCTCGGGCCTTGCCCTGAAAGACACAAAAGAAAGGGGGGAGGAGGGAAGCCTAATCAGTCCAACACTAAACACCCCCCCCCTGCTCCTTCCTGGCAGAGCAAAAAAGGGCCTGCAATCCGCAGACCCCTTGCCCCACCTTCCCACTGCTAGGGGCCAACAGGTAGGGGAGGCCTCCACTGAGGCACCTTACCTGTGACTGGCTGGTGCTGGCATCTCCTGGTCCCGGTGCCTCCGACATCCCGTACCGGAGGGTGGTCGCCTGGCGCTGATCTGTCCCCCAGACCGCTGTGCACCGCACCACCTTTTTGAATTTCGCGCCGCCGTGGTGTGAGGGCCGCGACCGGAAGCAGAAGTCGCAGCCCTGGGCGAAGCCCGGCCCCTTCCGCCGGAAACCGCCGTCTCCTGACGTCCGGCCCGGCAAAGTCCTCCGACCGCCAGCATGGGAAGGAGCGGAACTCCCCCCGATCCTCCCCAGATCTCACCACGGCCGCCCCGACACCCCCCCTCGCCGGAGAGGGTCGGGGGGCGAAGAACAGGCAAGTGCTTTGTCCCGTCCCCCGGGATGCACTCTCACTGCCCGCAGCCTGCCCAAGGAGGATGTGCAGCCGGACACTCCGGCCTTCACTCCCGGCTGCGTCGGGCCTCTCAGCCGGCTATCCGGCCCTCGGCTCCCCTAACGTCTGCCCTGCGCCTCCTCGTGTCTCCCCACCGGAGGAAACACCTGAACTGAGGTCAGAGGGGAGTGGAGCTTTTTTATTGTAGGTGGAGGTGTTTCCTCAGATGGGGAGGAGCCGAGGTCTCTCAGAGTGCTGGCCTGAAAGACGGTAGGGGAAATGAGAATATTCCATGCAATCAATAAAACAAGGATTGTACATAGAACAATATCGGACCTCTGAAAAGTAGAAGCATGCATATGTACTCAGTACTTGGTTTGGGCCCCTTTTGCAGCAATTACTGCCTCAATGCGGCGTGGCATGGAAGCTATCAGCCTGTGGCACTGCTGAGGTGTTATGGAAGACCAGGATAGTTCAATAGCGGCCTTCAGCTCTTCTGCATTGTTCGGTCTCATGTCTCTCATCTTTCTCTTGGAAATGCCCCATAGATTCTCTATGGGGTTCAGGTCAGGCGAGTTTGCTGGCCAATCAAGCACAGTAATCCCACGATCATTGAACCATGTTTTGGTGCTTTTGGCAGTGTGGGCGGTGCCAAGTCCTGCTGGAAAATGAAGTCAGCATCCCCATAAAGCTCGTCTGCGGAAGGAAGCATGAAGTGCTCCAAAATCTCCTGGTAGACGGCTGCGTTGACCCTGGACTTCATGAAGCACAGTGGACCAACACCAGCAGATGACATGGCTCCCCAAATCAACACAGACTGTGGAAACTTCACACTGGACTTCAAGCATCTTGCAGTGTGTGCCTCTCCATTCTTCCTCCATACTCGGGGTCCTTGGGCCTCTCCATTCTTCCTCCTTACTCGGGGTCCTTGGGCCTCTCCATTCTTCATCCATACTCGGGGTCCTTGTGCCTCTCCATTCTTCCTCCATACTTGGGGTCCTTGTGCCTCTCCATTCTTCCTCCATACTCTGGGTCCTTGGGCCTCTCCATTCTTCCTCCATACTAGGGGTCCTTGGGCCTCTCCATTCTTCCTCCATACTCTGTGTCCTTGGTTTCAAAATGAGATGCAAAAGTTGCTCTCATCAGAAAAGAGGACTTTGGACCACTGAGCAACAGACCAGGTCTGTTTTTCTTTAGCCCAGGTATGAAGCTTCTGTCATTGTTTGTTGTTCAGGAGTGACTTGACAAGAGGAATACGACATTTGAAGTTCATGTCCAGGATCCGTCTGTGTGTGGTGGCTCTTGATGCACTGACTCTAGCCTCAGTCCACTCCTTGTGAAAGTCCCCAACACTTTTGAATGGCCTTTTCCAGCCAATCCTCTCCAGGCTGTGGTCATCCCTGCTGCTTGTGCACCTTTTTCTTCCACACTTTTCCCTTCCACATAACTTTTTATTAATGTGCTTTGATACAGCACTTTGGGAACATCCAACTTCTTCTGCAATTACCTTTTTGAGGCTTTCCCTCCTTATGGAGGGTGTCATTGCTGGTGTCTTTCCCATCATTGTGATTCCTACTGAACCAGACTGAGAGACCATTTAAAGGCTCAGGAACCCTTTGCAGGTGTTATTGCTTAATTATCTGATTAGAGTGGTACACTTTGAGACGAGAATATTCCATCTTTTCACAATATTCTCATTTTCTGAGATTGTGGATTTGGGGTTTTCATGAGCTGTAAGCCATAATCATCACAATGATGACAAATCACGGCTTGAACTATCTTGCTTTGCATGTAATGAGTCTATCTCATATATTCGTTTCACCTTTTCAGTTGCTGCACTGAAATAAATGAAATTTTTCACCATATTCTAATTTTTCGAGTTTCAACTGTATACTCCACAAGTCTCCCATGTGGACACCTCGTAAGTGGTTCTCCAGTATAGACTCCCACTTTGGAGAACTCATTTAGAAGAAGCCGTCAGCTAGAATCAAATTCACTACTCTACAGTATGGTGAAGACCAAGGAGGCCTAGCAATACCAAATGTTAGACTTTATATTATAGCTGCCCAACTTCAACATCTTACCAGGTGGGACTTAGTAGACACATTAGATCCCATCCATCGATTGCTACTTCCATCAGATACAGATTTCACATCACTCTCACACTTGTTAATGGACTTCAGATGGCACCAGTGGGAAAGGCATGATCTCTCATCTATTTATTCCAGTCTTTTGACTCTAAGAGAGAGTGGTGGGAGGTGATTGTGACCTCCATACCTCTCATCTCTCTGTCCTCTTCACAGAAACTCAGTCATTTCTTTTGCATAGATCATTCAGGACTCCAGCTCAATTGTTCAGCTAGGACAGGAGGGATTTCCCCTTAATACCCCAATTGTAGTGTTGATGTCAGGGATTTGATACACATGCTTTGGAGATGTCCAAAATTATTCAAAAAGTGGAACAATATGACCAGTATTATAATGTTGGTGTTCAATATTCCTCGGGTGTGCCTCTTGGTCTCTTTACTTTATGGAGGAAGACAGTACAGTAACAATACAGTTCAGTACAAGAGGGATTAGAGGGCCCTGCTCCTTGGCGCTTACAATCTAGGAGGGAGGGGATAGTGGTACAAGAGGTAATTAGCTGTGGGGGATGGAGTGGTTGGAGGAGTAGGGGATTCCAGTAGTTAGCTGGGGTCGGGGTAGGCTTCCCTGAAGAGATGAGTTTTTAGAGTGCGCCTAAAAGTGAGCAGAGGAGGCGATAGCCTGATAGCTTGGGGTAGGGAGTTCCAGAGGATGGGTGAATCCCGTGAGAAATCCTGGAGATGAGCATGGGAGGAGGAGACAAGGGAGCTAGAGAGTAGGAGGTCTTGCGAGGAGTGGAGAGTACAGTTTGGGTGGTATTTAGAGACAAGGTCGGTGATGTAGTTGAGGGCAGTGTTATGAACGGCTTTATACTTCAGTGTTCGTGTTTTCAATTTTATCCGCTGGGCAATTGGAAGCCAGTGAAGGGATTGGCAGAGAGGTGGCTGATACAGAACGGTTAGTAAGGTGAATGAGTCTGGCAGCAATATTCATGATGAACTGGAGTGGAGATAGTCTGCGATGAGGTCGGCCAGTGAGGAGGTTACAATAGAGGGAGTTACAATAGTCAAGTCGTGATATAATAAGGGAGTAAATGAGTTGCTTAGTGGTTTACAAGGTTAGGAACGAGTGTATCTTGGAGATGTTGCGGAGGTGAAGTCTACATGAGTTTGTCAGTGATTGGACCTGGGGCTGAAAGGACAGATTGGAGTCTAGGATGACACCTAGTACCCTGGCATGAGAGGTGGGACTGAAAATTACTAAGATCTTCTCTGAAGCTCACCTTACCACCTGCCCCCTTGACCCTGTCCCTACACAACTCCTACGATCACCATCCTCCTCCATCCTACGCTCCCTCACCCACATCTTTAATCTTTCCCTCTCTACTGGCACATTGCCCTCCCCTCTGAAGAATGCGCACATCACTCCCATACTTTAAAAACCCTCCCTGGATCCCTCTGACCTAAACAACCTAAGACCCATCTCCCTGCTGCCATTTACATCCCAACTCCTTGAACGCTTAGTCTATAATCACCGGAGTTCCCACCTCACCGACAACAACCTCCTTGATCCCCTACAATCTGTCTTCCGTCCCCTACACTCCACTGAAACCACCCTACTCAAACTCACCAATGACCTGCTAGCCTCCAAAGCCAATGGCCACTACTCAGTCCTTCTACTCCTCGACCTCTCTGCAGCTTTTGACACGGTCAACCACCCCCTCCTCCTCAAAAAACTATACTCTTTTGGCCTCAGAGACTCCGCTCTCTCCTGGCTCTCTTCCTATCTATCACAACGCTCCTTCAGTGTTACCTATAATGCTGCCACCTCCCCCTCTCTGTTGGGGTCCCTCAAGGTTCTGTCCTCGGGCCCCTTCTCTTCTCCATCTACGCCTCCTCCCTTGGTCAACTGATACACTTTCACGGCTTCAACTACCATCTCTATGATGATGACACTCAAATCTACCTCTCTACTCCCCGTCTCACCCCTTCAGTCTCTGCCCGAATCACTAGCCTTCTGAACAACATATCAGACTGGACATATCAGACTCCAATTCCTCAAATTAAACCTTGCCAAAACCGAGCTCCTAGTTTTCCCCCCAGCCCGTGCCCCCCCTGACCTCTTCATCACGACCAACAACATCACCATCAGTCCCACCCCGCAAGCCAGAGTATTAGGTGTCATTCTAGACTCCAATCTGTCTTTCCAGCCCCAGGTCCAATCGCTGACAAATTCATACAGACTCCACCTCTGTAACATCTCCAAAATACGCTCGTTCCTAACTCCAGAAACTACAAAGCAACTCATTCACTCCCTTATTATATCACGACTTGACTACTGTAACTCCCTCCTCACCGGCCTACCCCAACACAGGCTATCCCCGCTTCAGTCTATCCTGAATTCTGCAGCCAGACTCATCCACCGTGTACTGTCTCCCATTATAATGTACAGCGCTGAGCAAACTGTTGGTGCTATATAAATACTGTATAATAATAATAAAAGTGTTGTTGATCTTGATGGAGAAGTCGGGAGGGGGGGGGGGCACGGGTTGGGGGGAATACTAGAAGCTCAGTTTTGGAAAGGTTGAGTTTGAGGAAGTTGAGTGACATCCAGTCCGATATGTCACTTAGTAGGCTAGTGATGCGATTGGAGACTGAGGGGGTGAGGTGAGGGGTAGAGAGATAGATTTGTGTGTCATTGCCATAGAGATGGTAGTTGAAGCCGTGGGAGTTTATCAATTGGCCAAGGGAGGAGGTGTAGATGGAGGGGTCCGAGGACAGAACCTTGAGGAACCCCGACAGAGAGAGGGAGTGAAGGGGATGTGGCAGCATTATAGGTAACACTGAAGGAGCGCTGTGATAGATAGGAGGAGAGCCAGGAGAGAGCGGAGTCTCTGAGACCAACTACATTGGAGACCCATACTTGGGGTATGATCCTGGAGACACGGGCCTCATTGAACGGTGTCAGATATCTATGTATGTACTGGGGGGAGTTACTTGCCGTGTACAGCTGAATTGTTCTAGGCTGTTTGTTCTTTTCTCTGTTCATTTGTTTATAAAAGGTAAAAGTGACACCATAGACAAAGCAAGTTATTGTTCTGTATGATCTGTAACAGTGCCACAACTGCCTATACGTGAGAATGTATGACTCCATTGTCTGGGCTGAATGTTGGGAATACTGTGCGCACTTATAAACTTTATTAATAAACTCTATTTGATTAAAAAAATACTGTAGATAATGCTGTACATATTCTTTCTATTCATAAGATATATTTAGTAATGAACATTAAAAATAGAAAGCAACTTTATGTAGCCCTTTATATAGAATTCTTTTTTCTTTCTCTACAGGTAGATTGATGAACCAGGTTTTAGGACATTTTGGTCTTCATGAATACAGCTGAGTCACATGGAAAATAAAACACATGGGTGTCTTAATTGACTGAAAGTCTTTACTGCAGCTCACTGGAGGATTCACACGGGATACAAGTCATATCTGTGTTCTAAAAGTCATGGTTTGGATCCTCTTCCACATTGATCCAGCAGGAGAAAAGTAATTTCAGTGTTCTGGAAGTGACAATGGCTTTACAATAAAGTCCAACCCAAGTATACATAAGAGGAGTCATTTCATACTACTTGTTTGGAGATTTTACAATGGAGAGAAAATATATCACACACCAGAAGGCTTGCAAGGGAGAGAAACCATATCATTGTTCTGAATGTGGTAAAACGTTTATAAGCAAGAGAGACCTTATAATACACCAAAGATTTCACACTGGAGAGAAGCCATATCAGTGTTCTGAATGTGATAAAGCTTTTACACAGAGGTCACATCTTCTCAGACACCAGATTGTTCACACTGGAGAGAAGCCATATCAGTGTTCTGAATGTGATAAAGCTTTTACTCTGAAGTCACATCTTATCACACACCAGAGGATTCACACTGGAGAGATATATCAGTGTTCTGAATGTGATAAAGCTTTTACAGATAAGTCACATCTTATCAGACACCAGAGGATTCACACTGGAGAGAAGTCATATCAGTGTTCTGAATGTGATAAAGCTTTTACAGTGAAGTCAGAGCTTATAACACACCAGAGGATTCACACTGGAGAGAAGCCATATCCGTGTTCTGAATGTGATAAAGCTTTTACTCAGAAGTCAGCTCTTATCAGACACCAGAGGATTCACACTGGAGAGAAGTCGTATCAGTGTTCTGAATGTGATAATGCTTTTACACAGAAGTCACATCTTATCACACACCAGATTGTTCACACTGGAGAGAAATCATATCAGTGTTCTGAATGTGATAAAGCTTTTACTCAGAAGTCAACTCTTCTTGAACACCAGAGGATTCACACTGGAGAGACGCCATATCAGTGTTATGAATGTGATAAAGCTTTTACTCGGAAGTCACATCTTATCACACACCAGAGGATTCACACTGGAGAGAAGCCATATCAGTGTTCTGAATGTGATAAACCTTTTACTGAGAAGTCAAAGCTTATCACACACCAACGGATTCACACTGGAGAGAAGCCATATCAGTGTTCTGAATGTGATAAAGCTTTTACTCAGAAGTCAAATCTTATCGCACACCAGAGGGTTCACACTGGAGAGAAGTCATATCAGTGTTCTGAATGTGATAAAGCTTTTACACAGAAGTCACATCTTATCAGACACCAGAGGAGTCACACTGGAGAGAAGCCATTTTAATGCTCTCAATGTGACAAAACGTTTTCAGTTAATGCCGGTCTAATCTATCATCGGAGGATTCACAAATTTCTGCATTGATTAAATTCTGGAATAAAAGGGATATTAAAGAAGTTTCAGGTGTCACAAGTTAGTTTCACATCCCCAATGTCATCCCACAAGCTAGAGAAGAAGAGAGAAGATAAAATGTTACTTTAAAAGAAACAAACTAAAATCTGAGCAAACTGGAATGTAATGATTGGATGAACTGAGTTTAGTGCTTATGTCCATCAATACACAACTAAAAGGCATTTGAATATTTTATATTTTGATAATTTTTTTAAGATAAGCATCAATAACTGATCAGCTTCCCTCATGATTCTCATCTTTATCTTTATCATGGAGCTTTGAATGAACATGTAATGCATTTTCATGATTCACCAACTGAGTTGTGTTTCCAAGCATTTTCTTCATTTCTGGATCCTGAGGTAATACATGACCAACACTGCCTCAGTACCAGAGACTAGGATGGGGTCTATTGTCATCTTACCAAGTCTCTGAAGCCTCAGTGGGAGAGTCCATTCCAGGTTCTTCTGACTATTGATACATGATCAGCCAGGCTTGAGGTCTCCAGCTAAGCCCACCTTGTCCAATCCTCCCATTACATGTTCCATCTCCTCTCCCATTATCAATGCCTTCTTTCCACATTTCATCTCTCATTAATATTATTATTATTATACAGGATTTATGGTGCCAACAGCTCAGCGCTTTACAATATAATGGGAGACAATACAGCAACAATACAGTTTAATACAAGAGGGATAGGAGGGCCCTGCTCCTCAGAGCTTACAATCTAGGAGGGAGGGGCTAGTGGTACAAAAGGTAGTAACTGTGGGGGATGGACTGGTAGGAGGAGTAAAAGATTCCATTATTAGCTGAGGGCAGGATAGGCTTCCCTGAAGAGAGAGTTTTTCAGAAATCGCCTAACAGTGACCAGAGTAGGCAGTAGTCTGATAAATTGGGGTAGAGAGTTCCAGAGGATGGGGGAAGATCTGGAGACGAGCATGGGAGGAGGAGACCAGGGAGCTAGAGAGCAGGAGGTCGTGCGAGGAGCGGATATATGGTTTGGGTGATATTTGGAGACAAGATTGGTGATGTAATTTTGGGCGTGTGGTGGTTTATGTAATAATTTATTGTAAGTACGTAGGGCGGTGTCCTCTCCCTTAAACAAAATATTGCAGTGCCTCCAGCCGTTAAAATATGGCAAATGTTTAATGAATCAATAATTTGGACACCTTAATAATTTGATCACCACTTAATAATATACCTCGAGTTCTTTTAGCCAGTATGATTTCGTACCATATACACAAAAATTGCCTTTTTGATAAATAAATAAATTTATTTATTTATGTACAAAATGTATATATATATAATAATACAAATGCAAAAGATTGGTGATAAATGTATCCTTGTACATACAATCAAAAATATGACAGGCTAATTTCTATATGATCCAACAATATATGATTATAGATAATAGTAAATAGAGGAAAAATCGGGTTTAGATATAAGTTGTAACCTTATAGTGCTTCAGAAATTATTTCAAGTTCCTCGTGGCCATAGAGACAAAAGAAAGATATCTCTGATAAATTGCACTACAACAAACTACCGATCAGTTAAATATGCAATATATAATTTCAATATCAAACAATTTTTAGTGATAATTATGTATGTAATCTTAATATTCCTAAACACACAATACAAATGCTATAAGTCTTTGGAAAATTGGAAATATCAAATAAAATACAATATCCTAGCAGTCTCACCACTCCTAGAACCTTGATTTTTAGGCCTCCCCAGTGGGATGCAGTTGGGCCTTCAAATGGTCCTCAAGACAAAATGGCAGCTGGACTCCTTCAGAAAAATGGCCGCAGGTAGCAAGTGAGAGTGCAGTAGTTGTTAGCAATAGGATAGATGATATATGTTGGAAGTTATAGCAGCCTGGATTGCAGTGTTATAGAAGAAGTGTAGAAGTTCAGAGGTTCAGAAGTTTAGCAGAAGTTTCAGATTGTAGATTGCCTTAGATCTTTTCAGCTTCTTCAGATTCTTAGCTTTCTTTAGATTTTTTCCAGATCCCCTTTTTCAAAATCTTTCTAAGTGTGAGGTGTATGCTCTTTTTATACCATACAATCCTTTGTTTCAAGAGACCCTCCCAACAGGCTTGTGGATTGGCCGGTCGAGAAATGTGTGTACATAAAGATATATCTCACCTGTCCACTGGGAGCAGCTAAGGATCACAAAACAATTTGTGTAGTAATGATGACTCATACTTTGATTGAAATAACATGTCTTTAGGTATCAAATATATATGTATCCTATTCCAGTATAGTTGATTGTACTACTACTCTTGGATGAGGACCATAGAAAGATACACATACATTTGGTTTCTCATTTCCCTGACATTTAAACTGTTTTGAAGCATTTGATTTCTTTTGGAAATGAATAATTGACACCAATTCACGAATCATCTTATTCTTCATCATTTCACACTTAATTGAGTAATATGCAATACCTATCCTTCTCAAAGATATTTTCCCTAGATAAAAATTGTTAGTAATATGCCTTTTGATAATGTCTCTGTGGGTAGATATATCACGTTTTTAGCTTTAGATGACCTAAGTTTCACCTTTTTGTTTAAGGAAAGAAGTTCCTATGAGTAGGAAAAACTCTCTGTTTACCTGTTTATTGTGTGGGAATTAGGGTAAACAGCCAGTTATATTTTGACCTCAGTATCCAATAGCTATTGTGACCATTCAAGAAGTTTGTTTATTCATCACACTTTCCAAGGTTTTGTGTGAGCTCTCAGACAATCAGGTTTCCATCTCATCATTGTCCTTTTTGGTTAGATGTGTTGGCTCACCTGTAGAAGTCCAAATAGTGGTGTTTGACTTTATAATTAAGTTTTCTGCAGATGAAATGTCCTAGCTTTCCATAGACCATGACACTTGTTTAGGAAACATATATCTGCCAGGTCTTAGACTAACCAAATCAAGATCCCCCATTGTCTTTTCTGGGACTTTGTTTGATCACCTGTAGGAATTTCAATAGTAGTGTGTGTCTCATTGTCTTTCAAACAGGTTTCTTCCACTCACTGGTTTTTGTAACTTCCTAGAAGGTCATTTGAATTTCAACCAAGAATGTTAACCCCTGACAGTCAGCTGGGATTCCCAATTTTTGGAATAAAATCATTTCTTAACAAATAGTCCCCCAAAAGTCACTACAGGCGGAGCTATAAATGGCTTTATATGTTATTGTTAGTATTTTGAATTGTATCCATTGGGCAATGAGAAGCCAGTGACGGGATTTGCATAGTGGGGTGGAGGACACTGAGTGGAGGCCAGTGGAGGGATTGGCAGAGAGGGTGGAGGCCAGTGGAGGGATTGGAAGAGAGGGGTGGAGGACACTGAATGGAGGCCAGTGGAGGGATTGGTGGAGGACACTGAATGGAGGCCAGTGGAGGGATTGGCAGAGAGCTGTGGAGGGATTGGCAGATAGATAGGGATGGCTGATACAGAATGATTAGTAAGGTGGATGATGACAGCAGCATGCATGATAGACTGAAGAGGGTATAGCCTGCAATGAGGTTGGCCAATGAGGAGGGAATTACAATAGTCAAGGCGAGATATACCAAGGGAGAGAATAAGTTGCTTAGTGGTTTCCGAGGTTAAGAACGGCCGTATCTTGGAGATGTTGCGGAGGTGAAGTCTACAAGATTTGGACAGTGATTAGATTTTGGGCTGAAAGGACAGATGAGAGTCTAGGATTACACCTAGAACCCTGGCATGAGGGGAGGGACTGATGATTGTGTTATTAATCTTGATGGAGAAGTCAGGGGAGGGGGCACGGGCTGGAGGGAATACTAAGAGCTCAGTTTTGGAAATATTTGAGTTTGAGGAAGTGGAGTGACATCCATGCCGATATGTCACTTAGTAGGGTAGTAATGCGAGAGAAGACTGAAGGGGTGAGGTGAGGGGTAGAAAGATAGATTTGGATGTCATCAGGATAGAGATGGTAATTAAAGCCATGGGAGTTTATTAAGTGACCAAGGGAGGAGGTGTAGATGGAGAAGAGTAGGGGTCCAAGGACAGAACCTTGAGGGACCCCTACAGAAAGAGGGAGTGAAGAGGAGGAGTCAGAGTTAAAGGTAATGCTGAATGAGCTCTGCGATAGGTAGGAAAAGAACCAGGAGAGAGCGGAGTCTTGGAGACCAAGAGAGTGGAGTTTTTTGAGGAGGAAGGGATGGTCAACCGTATCAAAAGCTGCAGAGAGGTCAAGTGGTAAGAGTAAGGAGCAGTGAGTGGCCATTGGTTGGGATGAGTACGGAGTAGTGGCCATTGGTTGGGATAAGTACGGAGTAGTGGCCATTGGTTGGGATGAGTATGGAGTAGTGGCCATTAGTTTAGCAGTTAGTAGATCATTAGTGAGGATTAGTAGGGCAGTTTCAGTGGAGTGTAGTGAGGGAAAGCCAGACTGTAAAGGGTCAAGAAGGTTGTTGTCAGTGAGATGGGAGGAGCTCAGGCGATTGTAGACTAAGTGTTCTAAGAGTTTAGATGTAAATGAGAGCAGGGAGATAGGTCTTAAGTTGTTCAGGTTGGTGGGGTCCAGGGAGGGCTTGTTAAGTATGGGAGTGATGTGCGCATGCTTTAGAGGAGAGGGGAAGGCACCAGTAGAGAGGGAGAGATTGAAGATGTGAGTGAGGGAGCATAGGATGGAAGAAGAGGGTGACCGTAGTAGTTGTGAGGGGACAGGATCCAGGGGGCAGGTAGTGAGACGGGCTTCTAAGAAACCTTAGTGACCTCTTCGGTAGTAGCGAGGTCAAAAGAGGAAAGTGTTGAGGGAGGTTTAGTATAAGGTATGCTAAGTGGGATGGATGTCTGTGCAGTGGAGATGCCCCTATGAATTGCATCAATCTTTTTTTTGAAATGATTTGCAATCTCGTGAGCAGTGAGTGAGGTACTGGGTGGAGGTGGAGAAAGTTGAGAGTTAGAAGTAGAGAAGAGACGACGAGGACTGGATGACAAGGTATTGATGAGAGTGACAAAGTAGGCTTGTCTGGCAGCATGGAGGGAGGAATTGTATGTGAAGAAAGCAGATTTATATCGGGTGAATGCTTGGTGAGATTTGGTTTTACGCCACATTCGCTCCAGCACACGACTATGTCTATAAGATCTCTGGTGTCAGTCTGCCAAGGTTGTAATGGGCGGGGCCTGATGCTTCGTGTTGTTAGAGGAGCAAGTGAGTCTAATGTGGATGAAAGTGAACTGTTGTAGACAGCAGTGGCCAGGTCAGGGCAGGACAGGGGAGAGATTCTGTCATAGAGTTGGTCAGTTGCAGAGTGGAAAGGAGAAGGATTCAGGTTGTGAAGGTTTCTGCAGGTGATTGCTGCTTGGAGGGATAAGTGTTTGAAGATGAGACTGTGAAGGTGATGAGATTGTGATCATAGAGAGGAAAGGGGGTGTTTGTGAGGTTGTAGGATATCATCTCATGGGTGACAACCTTTCAGGCAGGTCTGCGGCTGTGACACCAGCTAGAAAGAAGTCTCTGTTCAGTGAGAAAACAACATCCCAAGCTGATGCAGGCCTTCCAATACTGAGTTACTGCTGATTTAGGGGATGTATTCAGCAGTAAAACGTAAGCCCAGCTGGCCACTTGTGTTCCATGTGGTTCTGCCAAATGGGATTCCATCAGGTGAAGATCAGAAATCCTTGTTCCATGTTTTCTCTTTCCAGCTATTACTCCTCTCCATAGACTAATCACACAATACAACTGCCAGAGATCTGAACTTACAAAGTGCTGAGTGTGCGGTCATATTCCTACCACTTCTTCCGGGGGACTGACATTCCTCTGATTGGGGTTCACAATAATCACTCTGAGTGCACACATCTCTTTTTGGTGGAAAGTTTGTAAAGAAAACTTCTTCTCCCTGGAAATATTACAATGTTGGCACCAAAGTGTAACTATGGGCAACATCAGTAATGACATTAATAATGAAATCTGTCATTAGCAGAGCAGGTTTTGTTTTTCTGAGTCTCCTATTATTTTATGTTTTGTTGTCCCTCCCAGTAGATTTTTTTTGTCTACTTCCTGTAGAAGGCCAGGTCTTTTGGGAAAAATGGCAGTTGGAGGGGTTGGGGCAAATCCTATAACACTGCTGGAGGTGCTCACAACTGTCAGTTGTCATTCATATGGGGGGTTGGACCTTATAGAGAACCTGTTGCTGTAACTGCTGTAGAAGCGTTAGCTGAAGTTGGGCTTTACTTGTTGTGTGTCTTACTTATAATCTATCTAAGACTTCCCTGTACAGGGTGACAACGCTGCTGTGTAATGTTCCTGCAGAATGATCAGGGTTGTCACTCTGTTACAGAAGGTGGGAAAATAACAGATGTACAGACAGGACCAACAGCTGATACAACTATGTAGCAGAGGGAACTCTGGGAATGCTAATGACAGATTGCATTACACATTCAGTTAGCAGACTTCCTGCTGTTGGTCTGATGTTTGGATTGTGTTCTGATATTTACTGTCCTGCTGTAAAAGGTGTAAATGATCGCCCGCATGTTTCCTGTAGTAGCAGGGACTACAAACTCATATCAGGAATAGTAGGATGATAAAATGTAAGTTAATGGATAGGGCCGCGCCCCTACAATAAGGTATATCTATATAAATTATATATTAGATTGTTATTAATAAACACTGGCCGGATTTTATCATGAATAATTCACATATGAAAAAATAAGAGAAATCCTTATAAAGTACAGCAAACAGATTTTCTGGATATATATGTGTGATTTTTTGTTTTTAAATAAGAAATGAATAATAAATATGAATAATAGAAAAATATATAAAACATAAATAAAAATAAAAAATATAAATGAAATATAATCACAAAATTTTGAAAATGAAAAGATGAAAAAGAATGTAAAAATGAAATGGTGTCCAAAGTCTATGAATAATACCGGAGTATTCTATTCGTGTCCACAATAGTAATTGCTGTATATAAGGACCTGTAGAAATAAATCCTTGCTTGAATATTGACCCTTTTATGGGCTCACCTTCTTGTTAGCCTATTGCTGGGCTGACACAGCTTTTAAGAGGTTTGTATTGATGAGATCCTTTGGACCTCCCCTGGGTTTTCCTGGATTGGTCACTTCTAATGTGCTTGTATGGACATGATGATCTCTGCTTCCTTCTGATGCTGGATGTGGCTCCATCTCCCTATTTTTCTCCTCGTTAGTATAGTGGAAGAAAGAAGAGATATTTGGTGCCTTATCGTTTTAATAAAAAGATTTATTTAATGCCCTCTATATGACCTCACATGTCAATAATTTCAATGCGCTTTGTAATAGATAAAACCGCTAAATGCGGATGTGACAGGCTTCCTCCGTGTGTCTACACACACTGTCTATACCCGCCGTTACTGAAGTTGGGTTGTCGTGGTGACGTCAAAGCCCCTCCCCAACGCGTTGCACCACAGGGTCACGTGGCTTCGTCCGGGGGATGTGATAGGACACTCACCGTGCCTGGACTTCTTTTATAATAGTTTGGCGCCATTTTCTTGAAGTATGTATGGTCGCAGCCATCTTTTTGGGGCCAAACCTTTATAGCTATCATTATGGACAGCTGTATTGATCAATTTGAGACAATGTTGCTAATTGTGATGTTGTTTGTGTGAAAACATGTAACTGTTATATCCACTGTTTAACAACCCTGTATACGTCGGCTATATAGACTGCATGTAATTGGCAACAGGGAAGTCGGTCACATTTACTTTTAACAACAAGGTTTAATCCAAAATGTATTACAAAATGCATATACAAAAATAGAAAAAAGAAAAAATATGTACATATATATATAATCAATTAAAAACAGTATAAAGTGCTTTATATTGACTTCCAACTACTAGTTTTTTAGTTTTTAGGAATAGTAGGATGGCTACCTACCCAAGGGGGTCACCTTTTTGGATTTGGGGGAAACATTTCACATGGTTTCTTTCCATTGATGACACCGACAAGGGGAGTCTCACTTCACTAACAATAGGAAAGCCAATCAGAGGCCAGTAACATTTCATGGTGTCTCAATGTATTGCAGAATGTTTAATCCCCATTGGTCCAATGGATTACTAGTCCTTCCAGATGCATTGCTTCTTGTGTGGAAGGAGCACCCTAAAATGGCTTCCCTTCAATTCCACCCATAGCTGTACTTTAGGTAATGTTGCCCCTCCCCCATATCTGTAAGGGAAAGCCTCAATTTCTCCCAATACTCCCCTGGCCTTCCAGTGAGAGGAAACATTTTCTCTGGAGTGGAGATGTTTTATGCAGTGAGCCCTTCATAGACGGGATGGGGAATCTAAGTAATCTAAGATAAGTAAGATGAACCGGTGTACTGGAGTCATGGATCAGATAACCAATGACACCAGTTGTTGTCCATTTATATTAGATCATGAGGATCTCAGAAGGAGATATCTACACAAGGTAAAGGAGTTCCAGCAGTCACCTGGGTGGGGGGAAGTGGGATCCATTTTCTTGGATGGGTTTAGTTGGAACTTGGTTGAGTAATATGGTGGCTTTGCTTCTTAGGCCATTAGTTGCTACTATAGATTTGATAATAATTGTATACATTGTTGCTGTTGTGTCTTTCGCTGCCAGTTGATTTTGCTTGTTTATGCACATGATTACATTCACATTATTAGAACAGAAGATTATTTAAAGCCCCCTAAATATTGTGTTTTATTTTCTGAAAGCAGAGACCCTGGAGAATAAAATGGTGGTGGTTAATATTTTGTGGCACACAATATTAGCACAGCTGTCTATGAAATGCATTTTTTCAGTAAAAAAAACACTAACAATAATTCCAGTTCAGAAAAAAACAAAATATGACCCAATTTGAAGAAAAATGAAAGATGAGGTTGGCATCAAGTATATAGATACCAAACATGTCAAGCTTTAAAATGTCATGTGCTTGTGAAATGGTGACAAACTTCAGTACCAAATATTGTCCATAGGTGATGCTTTAAAAGCCTTTACAGGTCATCAGTTTATATAGTGAACCATGAATGATGGCCCTAGAGTTATTCTTCTCCCTCTGGTGTGTGCAGAGATATGTACAATGTGTAGTGTGAGTGATGGCTACATAAGTGGGTGGGGCTGGTATTAATGAGGGGTGTGTCATATGTTAATCATTTCTTATAATAGATTATATAAATGGTATAAATAGATCCTTGAAATGTAAACAATTTATCTCTTTTCTTCTGTTGTTAAAGTGTCACATATATATGATGAATAAAGTTGGGTGATATTTTCACCGCACAATACCGTGGTCTGGGTTCTTCTACAACACATCCCCCCAAAAATGTCCTCTTCCAGTTCTAGGAGTCTGGTGGAATTGGACACAAGCTGATGGTATCTCTTAGGCCCCTTGTACATGGGGGGTCCGGCCCCTGTGGGTGCAATGCTGGCATTATAATACACCTGGTAGGCACAGGTACAGCGTCCAGCCCCGCTGCCTGCAGCCTGTCAAAGTCTACACTACAGCTGGATGGGGCTCAATGCTGCGCCACGTTTACCTCGTGTTTAGGGCGCTCTGTGTTCAGGGAGAAATGGCCACCATCCTGATCAGACAAAGCATAGAGCAGATGTAGGCCGGTGCAGTCTGCTTCTTCCCCTGTAGGTGGCGCCCAACCAGAGTGACATCCCAGCCTGGAGAGGAAGTCGGAAGACACTTGGCTTCTCTGGGGTTTCCCGGTTCCTGGAGACGGCGTGGAATGAAGGGGTCCATGGAGTCCTGGGGACATTTTTTTATTTTTGTTTACACCTTTTAAAAATCATTTTATTCCTAAATATCACTAAACCCCAAATCTGATGTATTCTTTGATAGCAGACACCCTATATAATACAATGTTGGGAGTTGTCATTTTCTATGTTACATGATATTAGCACAACAGTTTATGAAAGGCAACATTTCAGGAACAATATAGTAACGTTTATTTCTGAGCACATAAATGCAATTCATGACCTATTTTCTGGTGAAATATAAAAGATGAGGTTGTGCCGAGGAAATGGGATTCCCAACATGTCAAGCCGTAACACTGTGTGCACTTGGAACGCTTTAATAGCCCCTCCAGGTCATCAGTATAGAGTTACACAGGAGCACTGGTGCTCCAATCATTGCTCTCCCTCCGGCGTGTGCGCTGATATGTAACGTGTGTGGGGATCACTGTGTTCCTATGTAGGAGCCCAAATGTGCGAGTTTTTGTAGGTGTGATGGGGGAGGGGGGCTCTAACATTTTTACATTATTAAAAAAAAATGTGTCTCTTTCTATGCTTAAAAATTTATTTATTTTGTCCATATCTTGTATTGCTATCATGTAGGGGACCAATAGCCTCCTATGTGATGGCATATAGGTGACAGGTTCTCTTTATGGAGACCCCTGGGGTCTATTAGACTGTGGATGTCTCCTGTCTACTGCACTGCAGATGATGGAACACAGACCACCTTCCATCAACTGCTTCCCCAGCACTGATCCTGGAGAATGACAGCTCCAGTCCAGGAAGTGATGTCATCCACATCATACATGTCACTTCCTGGTCTGTGTACAGGAGGTCCACTGAGCTCCTGCCACCCTTCCCAGTGACACCCACCATGACAGGACCATGCTCTGCTGTCTGGTGGCGGGGTCAGGGCACATTGCAGTAATGTTCATGGAAGTAACAGGCGGATTCACAGCCATTTGTATCACTTCCACATGAAATCAGACTTTACTAAAGTCCTCACACTCCTGGCTGTATAGCGATGGGGAATGTGCAAAAAATACCAAATCTGTAGCATTGTTAAAAATCCAAATCACGAGCAAGTGGCTGCAGGTTCATATTTTACCACCCCCCTATCCTGGCACCCTAAGATGGTTGCCTAAGCCTCCTTAAGGTGGTCATTGGATTTTGGGACCTGTATGTGGCAAGGCTGCCAGAAAGTCTGTCACTTGTGGTGTCCTCATACTGGGGAGAAGTAGCAGAATGTGTTTTGGGGTGTAATTCCACATCTCCCCATGGCGTGTGCCAGAAATAGCTCATTAAA
The DNA here is from genome assembly GCF_062004578.1 of Staurois parvus. Taxonomy (NCBI): domain Eukaryota; kingdom Metazoa; phylum Chordata; class Amphibia; order Anura; family Ranidae; genus Staurois; species Staurois parvus. Next base: position 136,054 of record NW_028320465.1, on the reverse strand, counting down.
TGACAACTTGGTGTAAATAGATTTTGTTTTTCATTTTCCAATAACTTATGGCAAAAACTGTAAATGTTCCATGGACACAACATGCCTCTCAGCACATACCTTGGGATGTATCCTTCCCATAAAGGGGACATTTGGGGATGTTTGTAAGGTCCGGGCATTTTACTGCCTCAAGAAATGTGATCGGCAGTCAGAAAGTAACAGCGACGTAAAAGCTGCATAAATTCCATTCTATATCCCATAGTTTGTAGACGCCATAACTTCACACAAACCAATCAATATCCACGGATTCAGCTATGCTTCTACCAAAGACACGGAGCAGAATACACGTTGTACTACATGTATGAAGAAATCTGATTTTATGGGATATGTTTTATAACAAAGTAGAAGATATCATTTAATCCAATCTGAAAATCAGTGTTGCTCTATCTCATACACGCCATATTCATGTACATATATACATATAAAATATACAATAAAAGTCCTTATAATTGGGACAGTTCAATCAAATATTGTGCTAGAATAAAGGTGTTTGATATAGAATGTGCTCCAGAAAGACTGCAGTGCTCCCCCGTGAAATCTGCACCTCCACCTATGGATAAGGATGGCCGTTCACCTCATAGTATGGACCTATAAACTAATATAGGTCAACCAAGCAAAAGGATTCCATCAAAAATATCATTTGTATTAAAAAATAAAATCCCAGTGCTGATCAAATACCACCAAAGAAAGCTCTATTTGTGAGAAAAATAATTCAATTCAATTTGGGTGCAGTGTTGCATGACCGCACAATTGCCAGTGCTGAATAGCAAAAAAATCCCCAGTCATGAAGGGAGTAAAACGTTCCGGAGCTGAAGTAGGTAATAAATCTTGCTGTCATCCTACAGTTTGGTTTCATTTTCTTGTGACATTTCTTGGGCTGCAGTTCTTCTGAGCTCCACAAGGTGGTGATCACACATATACAGAGAAAGGAGGTTTCTATGGAAGACAGGAAGTGATATCAGGCACAGACAGAAAGTCTATGTGGAAGACAGGAAGTGATGTCAGGCACAGACAGGAAGTCTATATGGAAGACAGGAAGTGATGTCAGGCACAGACAGGAATTGATGTCAGGCACAGACAGGAATTGATGTCAGGCACAGACAGGAAATGATGTCAGGCACAGACAGGAAGTGATGTCAGGCACAGACAGGAAGTGATGTCAGGCACAGACAGGAAGTGAGGTCTGGCACACAGACAGGAAGTGATGTCAGGCACAGACAGGAAGTGATGTCAGGCACACATAGGAAGTGACATCAGGCACAGACAGGAAGCTCCATGTGGGAGGAATTATAGAGGAGACATTGCTGGAAGTGTGAGCAGAGGATGTAATGAGATCGTATTTGATCATATCTCCCATCACTCTCCCTTGTGTGACACCATATTTCTCTATCCCTCTTTGCCCTGTAAATGTCCCTCTTTTCGGTGTGATGTACACACAGACATATGAACAGACAATAGAACGGCCCAAAGTCTTCATATGGCTCTCAGATTTCCCTCAGATTTCACATTATTTCCCGTATTGAAGTGAAAACTCGGATAGAAAAGTAATAGTGAGATCAGACATAAGTGGGTGTCACTGATCACATTGTCCCCAAACGTCACCCCAGATAAACGTTTTCCCGGTCAGGCTCCGGTCACACCAGAAACTGCACGTGTCTCATGACTTCCCACATGTGCGGTCATATGCGTTTGCAGGACTTTTTTATCATCGGGAAGCACGGGTGATCTGAGGGGCCAGACTTGTTTTTTACTCCCAGAATCACATTTATGTGCATTGCGTTGACTCACATTTAAATGCGTTTATGCGCTCACAAAATCAGATGATTAACTTCTTCACACCGGCCGAATGCAAATGTGCGCCCTCCCGGCCTTTGGGCCTTGACGCCAAGCAGCCACACATTTGCGTTCTATTAAGAAAGAACATATGTGCTGAGAGCGCGCACCCTGCGCACTCCCAGCACACATGTCCAGGACTCATGGAAAGGTCCCGATCTCCTCTTTCGATCAGGACCTTTCCCGATCCTGTGACCGCCGTGACACGTCGCGTCACATGACCCTAAACCCCACCCCGCCTCCCGGCTTCTGAAATGAGAGGCACCGGCGTGAAGGGGTTAAAGTGGTTGTCAAGTTTCACAATTTTTAAATAACAAACATGTCAAATTTAACTGCTCTGTGTAATATGTTTGCACAGAGCCGCCAGGATCCTCATCTTCTCAGATCCCCCCAGCGCTCCAGGCAAGATGCTTACTCTGGGGCACTCATATGTTCTTGCTCCTCAGCCGCCTCTATGTGCCTATGAGAAACACAGAGCACGGTTTGACCCACCCCCGCTCCCTCCTCACTGGCTGTGATTGATAGCAGTGGGAGCCAATGAGGAGTCAGAGACCCCGGAGAGCTTCTATCTTTGTGCACAGGATCAGGATCAGATGAGTATAAGTCTGCACTTACCCCCTTCCTGTCCGGGCCAATTTTTATCTTTCAGAGCTCTTGCACTTTGAATGACAATTGCGCGGTCATGTAACATTGTAGCCAAATCAAATTTTTGTAATTTTTTCACACAAATCGAGCTTTCTTTGGTGGTATTTACTGCCCACTGGGGGTGGGGGGTGGGGGGAGTTATCAACAAAAATAAGCAAAATATTTGAAAAAAAAACGTTTTCTTTGTTTCTATTATAAAATTTTGCAAACAGGTAATTTTTCTCCTTCACTGATGTACATTGATGAGGCAGCACTGATGAGATGGCAAGGATAGGCAGCACTGATGGGCACTGATAGGCTGCACTGATGAGGCAGCACTGGTGAGCATTGATGATATGCAGCAATGATGGTCACTGATAGGGGCACTTATGGGCGGCACTGACTGACAGTCATGACTGGCAGCACTGATGGGCGCAACTTCTGGACAGCACTGATGGGTGGCACTGCTGGGGGGCACTGATAGGTGGCACTGCTAGGGCCCTGGTGGGAGGTACTGCTGGGTGGTACTGCTGGGCAGCACTGCAGGGCACTGATCAGGGCCCTGATGATCAGTGTCGATCTGCCCTTTGATAGCTGCTGGTTACCGATAACCAGAAACTGTATTTACTGTTTGATGTGCTCTGTCATTGGACCCAGCTGATCACGTGGTAAAAGGTCACTGTGATTGGCCTTTTACCTCATCGCATGATCAGCTGTCTCCATAGGGTACAGTGATCACGGATATTGCCAGGTGCTTGCCCTTGGGGGTGCGCTGGAGGGCATGTTCTGGAAGGACGTCATATGATGCCCTTCCAGAACTGGGTAACCAGGGGTATAGCGTGGTCACCAAGTGGTTAAAGGCTCACCAATCCCACATCTTAATCTTTAATGTGCACCTGTATGGAGATCCCTCTTTGGATGTGATGATCCCTCTGCACTGTGCTGGACCGGTGGATGCCTAATTGGAGGAGCAGCAGCTGCAGCAGCTATATAACCCAGGCAGGCTGCCTCATGGATTTTTTATTTCATTTTTGCATTTTTCAAAACCTTGTGATAAGAATTAGATCTGCAAAATACCGTGCCTCTGATCAAATACTTTGGGGTGTTTACTTTCTAAAAACAGGTCATTTGGGAGGTGTTTGCATTTTCCTGGCAATTCAGGACCTCTGAAACTGGGATAGGTAGTAAGGAAACTAAATATGACCTTTGAAAGCCTGAACGTGGTCATTAGATTTTGGACCCCCTTACGTGGCTAGGCTTCCAAAAATGCTCTCATATGTGGTATCCCCAGAAGTAGCAGAATGTGTGTTGGGGGTGTAATTCCACATATACCCATGGCTTGTGTGAGAAATATCTCGTCTCTGACAACTTTGTGTAAAAAAAATGTTATTTGTAATTTTCCATAACATTTTTGGCACAAAATAAAATCTTCCATGCACTCAACATGCCTCTCTGCAAATACCTTGTGGGGTCTACTTTGCTAAAAGGAGTCACCTCACATCCCATGTACAAGGGGCCTAAGAGATACCGTCAGCTGGTGTCCCATTCCACCAGACTCCTAGAACTGGAAGAGGACATTTTTGGGGGGATGTGTTGTAGAAGAACCCAGACCACGGTATTGTGCGGTGAAAATATCATCCAACTTTATTCATCATATACATGTGACACTTTAACAACAGAAGAAAAGAGATAGATTGTTTACATTTCAAGGATCTATTTATACCATTTATATCATCTATGCTAAGAAACTGATTAACATATGACACGCCCCTCATTAAAACCAGCCACGCCCACTTATGTAACCCTCTAAACCTCCAAATCCCTGTAACTTCCCAGAAGACACTTTCATCTTTTATCCATAACAAGCCGATTGGGTACAAGAGAACCCCCGAGCCCCTCCTGCTCATTCCCACACAACAAGTCCATGTCACCATCTACAAGGTGAGAGGACCTGAAGGAGAACAAGACCATGACCACCAGGACCATCGCCTGACTGAAGCCATGCTCACATTTCTTTCTAATGCTGCTTCTATGGTGTACTCAGATACAGATTTGGCAGATGTACATTCGTGTCTTCAGGGAGCTGATCAAACATGATCTGTGCTTGACCATCTTTTCTGGGGTCAAGAGGTGACATTAGGGGTCTGATAGACCTCTTGTGTTTCTTTACAGAGGATCTGTGACCAGCAATATGTTATCACATGCGAGGCTATTAACCCCCTATATGGCAATAATAAAGTTCAGAGAAAAAAAAGTGTAAAGTAACACACTGTAAATGAAAAAACACACAAAACACATTTTAAAGCCCCCAGTTCCCGTATACATGAGCAATTGCAAGGGTTGGGTGCGGTTATGTAGGAAAACATCAATCACACTACATGTTGTACATATCTCTGCACACACCAGAGGGAGAGGAATAACTCTAGGGCCATCATTCATGGTTCACTATATAAACTGATGACCTGTAAAGGCTTTTAAAGCGTCACCTTTGGACAATTTCTGTTACTGAAGTTTGTCACCATTTCACAAATACGCACAATTTTTAAAGTTTGACATGTTTGGTATCTATATACTTGATGCCGAACCAATATTTTATATTTCACCAAACAAATTGGGTCATATATTTTGTATAAAAATGATCTTAGTGGGTTTTTTTACAGAAAATATGCATTTGACAAACAGCTGAGCTAATATCCTGTAACATAGAAAATGGCAACCACCACCATTATATTCTCCAGGGTCTCTGCTTCAGAAAATAAAACATGTTTGCGGGTTTCAAGTAATCTGTTCTAAAATGTGAATGTAATCATGTGCATAAAAAAGCAAAATCAACTCAGCAAGAGACACAACAGCAACAATGTATACAATTATCATCAAATCTATAGTAGCAACTAATGGCCTAAGAAGCAAAGCCACCATATTAGTCATCCAAATTCCAACTAAACCCATCCAAGAAAATGGATCCCACTTCCCCCCACCCAGGTGACTGTTGGAACTCCTTTACCTTGTGTAGATATCTCCTTCTGAGATCCTCATGATCTAATATAAATGTACAACACTCTCTGACACCAGATTGTAGACTCCGCCTTGATCTTCCAACAGATAGTCAGCCGCCATGCAGTTCTGTGACACCACCTTAGGTGATGGAGCCACATCTGCTGTCAGCTCTGCTATACCATCAATGGTGTCATTGGTTATCTGATCCATGACTCCAGTACACCGGTTCATCTTACTTATCTTAGATTACTTAGATTCCCCATCCCGTCTATGAAGGGCTCACTGCATAAAACATCTCCACTCCAGAGAAAATGTTTCTTCTCACTGGAAGGCCAGGGGAGTATTGGGAGAAATTGAGGCTTTCCCTTACAGATATGGGGGAGGGGCAACATCACCTAAAGTACAGCTATGGGTGGAATTGAAGGGAAGCCATTTTAGGGTGCTCCTTCCACACAAGAAGCAATGTTTATGAAGGACTAGGAATCCATTGGACCAATGGGGATTAAACATTCTGCAATACATTGAGACACCATGAAATGTTACTGGCCTGTGATTGGCTCTCCTATTGTTAGTGAAGTGAGACTCCCCTTGTCGGTGTCATTAATGGAAAGAAACCATGTGAAATGTTTCCCCCAAATCCAAAATGGTGACCCTCTTGGGTAGGTAGCCATCCTACTATTCCTAAAAACTAGTAGTTAGGAGTCAATATAAAGCACTTTATACTGTTTTTAATTGATTATATATATATGTACGTATTTTTTATTTTTTCTATTTTTGTATATGCATTTTGTAATACATTTTGGATTAAACCTTATTGTTAAAAGTAAATGTGACCGACTTCCCTGTTGCCAATTACATGCACAGTCTATATAGCCGACGTATACAGGGTTGTTAAACAGTGGATATAACAGTTACATGTTTTCACACAAACAACATCACAATTAGCAACATTGTCTCAATTTGATCAATACAGCTGTCCGTAATGATAGCTATAAAGGTTTGGCCCCAAAAAGATGGCCGCGACCATACATACTTCAAGAAAATGGCGCCAAACTATTATAAAAGAAGTCCAGGCAAGGTGATTGTCCTATCACATCCCCCAGAAGAAGCCACGTGACCCTGTGGCGCAACGCGTTGGGGAGGGGCTTTGACATCACCACGACAACCCAACTTCAGTAACGGTGGGTATAGACAGTGTGTGTAGACACACGGAGGAAGCCTGTCACATCCGCATTTAGCGGTTTTATCTATTACAAAGCGCATTGAAATGATTGACATGTGAGGTCATATAGAGGGCATTAAATAAATCTTTTTATTAAAACGATAAGGCACCAAATATCTCTTCTTTCTTCCACTATACTAACGAGGAGAAAAATAGGGCGATGGAGCCACATCCAGCATCAGAAGGAAGCAGAGATCATCATGTCCATACAAGCACATTAGAAGTGACCAATCCAGGAAAACCCAGGGGAGGTCCAAAGGATCTCATCAATACAAACCTCTTAAAAGCTGTGTCAGCCCAGCAATAGGCTAACAAGAAGGTGAGCCCATAAAAGGGTCAATATTCAAGCAAGGATTTATTTCTACAGTTCCTTATATACAGCAATTACTATTGTGGACACGAATAGAATACTCCAGTATTATTCATAGACTTTGGACACCATTTCATTTTTACATTCTTTTTCATCTTTTCATTTTCAAAATTTTGTGATTATATTTCATTTATATTTTTTATTTTTATTTATGTTTTATATATTTTTCTATTATGCATATTTATTATTCATTTCTTATTTAAAAACAAAAATTCACACATATATATCCAGAGAATCTTTTTGCTGTACTTTATAAGGATTTCTCTTATTTTTTCATATGTGAATTATTCATGATAAAATCCAGCCAGTGTTTATTAATAACAATCTAATATATAATTTATATAGATATACCTTATTGTAGGGGCGCGGCCCTATCTATTAACTTACATTTTATCATCCTACTATTCCTGATATGAGTTTGTAGTCCCTGCTACTACAGGAAACATGCGGGCGATCATTTACACCTTTTCCAGCAGGACAGTAAATATCAGAACACAATTCAAACATCAGACCAACAGCAGGAAGTCTGCTAACTGAATGTGTAATGCAATCTGTCATTAGCATTCCCAGAGTTTACTCTGCAACATAGTTGTATCAGCTGTTGGTCCTGTCTGTAGATCTGTTATTTTCCCACCTTCTGTAACAGGGTGACAACCCTGATCATTCTGCAGGAACATTACACAGCAGCGTTGTCACCCTGTACAGGGAAGTCTTAGATAGATTATAAGTAAGACACACAACAAGTAAAGCCCAACTTCAGCTAACGCTTCTACAGCAGTTACAGCAACAGGTTCTCTATAAGGTCCAACCCCCCATATGAATGACAACTGACAGTTATGAGCACCCCCAGCAGTGTTATAGGATTTGCCCCAACCCCTCCAACTGCCATTTTTCCCAAAAGACTTGGCCTTCTACAGGAAGTAGACAAAAATTATCTACTTAGAGGGACAACAAAACATAAAATAATAGGAGACTCGGAAAAACAAAGCCTGCTCTGCTAATGACAGATTTCATTATTAATGTCATTATTGATTTTGCCCATAGTTACACTTTGGTGCCAACGTTGTAATATTTCCAGGGAGAAGAAGTTTTCTTTACAAACTTTCCACCAAAAAGAGATGTGTGCACTCAGAGTGATTATTGTGAACCCCAATCAGAGGAATGTCAGTCCCCCGGAAGAAGTGGTAGGAATATGACCGCACACTCAGCACTTTGTAAGTTCAGATCTCTGGCAGTTGTATTGTGTGATTAGTCTATGGAGAGGAGTAATAGCTGGAAAGAGAAAACATGGAACAAGGATTTCTGATCTTCACCTGATGGAATCCCATTTGGCAGAACCACATGGAACACAAGTGGCCAGCTGGGCTTACGTTTTACTGCTGAATACATCCCCTAAATCAGCAGTAACTCAGTATTGGAAGGCCTGCATCAGCTTGGGATGTTGTTTTCTCACTGAACAGAGACTTCTTTCTAGCTGGTGTCACAGCCGCAGACCTGCCTGAAAGGTTGTCACCCATGAGATGATATCCTACAACCTCACAAACACCCCCTTTCCTCTCTATGATCACAATCTCATCACCTTCACAGTCTCCTCATCTTCAAACACTTATCCCTCCAAGCAGCAATCACCTGCAGAAACCTTCACAACTTGAACCCTTCTCCTTTCCACTCTGCAACTGACCAACTCTATGACAGAATCTCTCCCCTGTCCTGCCCTGACCTGGCCACTGCTGTCTACAACAGTTCACTTTCATCCGCATTAGACTCACTTGCTCCTCTAACAACACGAAGCATCAGGCCCCGCCCATTACAACCTTGGCAGACTGACAACACCAGAGATCTTAACCGTTTCAATACCGTGCAATTTTCCCCTTCCTGCCCCGGCCATTTTTCAGGTTTCAGCGCTCTCACACTTTGAATGACAATTGCGCGGTCATACAACATTGTACCCAAACTAAAATTTTATAATTTTCTTCACACAACTAGAGCTTTCTTTTGGTGGTATTTAATCACCGCTGGGGTTTTTATTTTTTGCTAAATTAACAAAAAAAGACCAAACTTTTTGAAAAAAACACGTTTTTTTTTGTTTCTGTTATAAAAGTTTACAAATAAATAATTGTTCTTCATAGATTTAGGCCGAGATGTATTCTGCTACATGTCTTTGGTGAAAATAACCCAAATTAGGATGTATTTTTTAGTTTGTAGGAAAGTTATAGAGTTCACAAACTATGGTATAGATCTGAATATTGATCAATCCTGAAGTACTGACAGCCAATCTAATTTCTTGAGGTCCAAGAATGTCAGAACAGTACAGATATCCCCTAAATGTCAGAACAGTACAGATATCCCCCAAATGTCAGGACAGTACAGATATCCCCCAAATGTTAGGACAGTACAGATATCCCCCAAATGTCAGGACAGTACAGATATCCCCCAAATGTCAGGACAGTACAGATATCCCCCAAATGTCAGGACAGTACAGATATCCCCCAAATGTCAGGACGGTACAGATATCCCCCAAATGTCAGAACGGTACAGATATCCCCCAAATGTCAGAATAGTACAGATATTCCCCAAATGTCAGGACGGTACAGATATCCCCCAAATGTCAGGACAGTACAGATATCCCCCAAATGTCAGAATAGTACAGATATCCCCCAAATGTCAGGACGGTACAGATATCCCCCAAATGTCAGAACAGTACAGATATCCCGCAAATGTCAGAACAGTACAGATATCCCGCAAATGTCAGGACAGTACAGATATCCCCCAAATGTCAGGACAGTACAGATATCCCCCAAATGTCAGGACAGTACAGATATCCCCCAAATGTCAGAACAGTACAGATATCCCCAAATGACCCCTTTTTGCAGAGTAGACAGTCCGACATACTTCATAAGAGGCATGGCGAGTTTTTTGAAGTTGTATTTTTTTGTCATAATTTTTCGGAAAATTAAAAAATTAAAAAAATTATTTTCACTATTTGTTTTTTACATACTGTCACCAGTGCAGTACAGCATCATCATATAACTGGCATGGCGGTGAACAGGGACACTGACTGGTGACAGTATGAAAAAAAATATATATATATTTTTTACATTTTTTCTTATTTTTTTATTATATTTAATTTTTTATTACATTTTTTTTTATTTTTTTAAAGATTTTTTTTTCATATTTTACTATGACCAAAGTAGTACAATGTTACCATAGTAACATTGTACTACTTTGGGGAAGTGATCAGTATTTTTTTTTTTACACAATTTGCTTATAGCAAAGAATTGCTTTGCTATAAACAAGCATTTAGCTGAATGAAATCGATTCATTCAGCTTTTTTTTTTTTTTTTTTTTTTGTGCTTAGCTGTGATTTGGTCACAGCTAATCACATGACATGTGCATGTGATTAGCTGTGACCATTCACAGCTAGGCACTAGTATACAATGGATGGCATCATGAATGAAGCCTTCCATTGTATACAACTGTCATGTGACCTGCTGTGATTGGTCACAGCAGGTCACATGGTACCAGCAACGGGAAAGGGTACTCGGATCTGTCATCGGCCGTGTCCGAGGTGCACGGCCGGTGACAGATCGCACTGCTGCGCCGCTCTGCATTAGCGCAAACGGCGCATGTGCGGGAGCACGCCAAATGGCGTGCACCCGGAATGCAGAGACTGTTTTGAAGCCGCCAAACGGCCATTGGCCGGGCGGCTAATGGTTAAACGACATAGTCGTGCGCTGAAGCGATTGTGGCGTAAAACCAAATCTCACCAAGCATTCACCTGATATAAATCTGCTTTCTTCACATACAATTCCTCCCTCCATGCTGCCAGACAAGCCTACTTTGTCACTCTCATCAATACCTTGTCATCCAGTCCTCGTCGTCTCTTCTCTACTTCTAACTCTCAACTTTCTCCACCCCCACCCAGTACCTCACTCACTGCTCACGAGATTGCAAATCATTTCAAAAACAAGATTGATGCAATTCATAGGGGCATCTCCACTGCACAGACATCCATCCCACTTAGCATACCCTATACTAAACCTCCCTCAACACTTTCCTCTTTTGACCTTGCTACTACCGAAGAGGTCACTAAGGTTTCTCAGAAGCCCGTCTCACTACCTGCCCCCTGGATCCTGTCCCCTCACAACTACTACGGTCACCCTCTTCTTCCATCCTATGCTCCCTCACTCACATCTTCAATCTCTCCCTCTCTACTGGTGCCTTCCCCTCCCCTCTAAAGCATGCGTACATCACTCCCATACTTAACAAGCCCTCCCTGGACCCCACCAACCTGAACAACTTAAGACCCATCTCCCTGCTGCCATTTACCTCTAAACTCCTAGAACGCTTAGTCTACAATCGCCTGAACTCCCACCTCACCGACAACAACCTTCTTGACCCTTTACAGTCTGGCTTTCGCTCACTACACTCCACTGACACTGCCCTACTAAAACTCACTAATGATCTACTAACTGCTAAAACCAATGGCCACTACTCCATACTCATCCCAACCAATGGCCACTGCTCCGTACTCATCCCAACCAATGGTCACTGCTCCGTACTCATCCCAACCAATGGCCACTGCTCCGTACTCATCCCAACCAATGGCCACTGCTCCGCACTCATCCCAACCAATGGCCACTGCTCCGCACTCATCCCAACCAATGGCCACTGCTCCGTACTCATCCCAACCAATGGCCACTACTCCGTACTCATCCCAACCAATGGCCACTACTCCGTACTTATCCCAACCAATGGTCACTGCTCCTCACTCATCCCAACCAATGGCCACTACTCCGTACTCATCCCAACCAATGGCCACTGCTCCGTACTCATCCCAACCAATGGCCACTACTCCGTACTCATCCCAACCAATGGTCACTGCTCCGTACTCATCCCAACCAATGGCCACTACTCCGTACTCATCCCAACCAATGGCCACTACTCCGTACTCATCCCAACCAATGGCCACTACTCCGTACTCATCCCAACCAATGGCCACTACTCCATACTCATCCCAACCAATGGCCTCTATTCCGTACTCATCCCAACCAATGGCCACTACTCTGTACTCATCCCAACCAATGGCCACTACTTAGTACTCTTACTACTTGACCTCTCTGCAGCTTTTGATACAGTTGACCATCCCCTCCTTCTCAAAAAACTCAACTCTTTTGGCCTCCAAGTCTCTGCTCTCTCCTGGTTCTCCTCCTATCTATCGCAGCTCTCTATCAGCGTTACCTATAACTCTGCCTCCTCTTCTCCACTCCCTCTTTCTGTAGGGGTCCAAGGTTCCGTCCTTGGACCCCTACTCTTCTCCATCTACACCTCCTCCCTTTGTCACTTGATAAACTCCCATGGCTTTAAGTACCACCTCTATGCTAATGACACACAAATCTATCTTTCTATCCCTCACCTCACCCCTTCAGTCCCCTCCTCACCTTGCCCCTTCAGTCTCCTCTCGCATTACTACCCTACTAAGCGACATATCGGCATGGATGTCACTCCACTTCCTCAAACTCAATCTTTCCAAAACTGAGCTGTTAGTATTCCCTCCAGCCTGTGCCCCCTCCCCTGACTTCTCCATGAAGATCAATAACACAATCATCAGTCCCTCTCCTCATGCCAGGGTATTAGGTGTAATCCTAGACTCCCATCTGTCCTTTCAGTCCCAAATACAATTACTGTCCAAATCTTGTAGACTTCACCTCCGCAACAGCTCCAAGATATGGCCGTTCTTAACCTCGGAAACCACTAAGCAACTTATTCACTCCCTTGTTATATCTCGCCTTGACTATTGTAACTCCCTCCTCATTGGCCGACCTCATCGCAGGCTATTCCCTCTTCAGTCTATCATGAATGCTGCTGCCAGACTCATCCACCTTACTAACCATTCTGTATCAGCCACCCCTCACTGCCAATCCCTCCACTGGCCTTCACTCAGTGTCCTCCACCCCTCTCTGCCAATCCCTCCACTGGCCTCCATTCAGTGTCCTCCACCCCCCTCTGCCAATCCATCCACTGGCCTCCATTCAGTGTCCTCCACCCCCCTCTGCCAATCCCTGCACTGGCTTCCCATTGCCCAACGGATAAAATTCAAAACATTAACAATAACATATAATGTCATTTATAACTCTGATCCAAATTACATCACCAATATTGTCTCCAAATATCCCCCAAACCGTACTCTCCGCTCCTCGCACAACCTCCTGCTCTCTAGCTCCCTTGTCTCCTCCTCCCATGCTCATCTCCAGGACTTCTCCAGAGCTTCCCCCATCCTCTGGAATGCTCTACCCCAATTTATCAGACTATCGCCTACTCTGCTCACTTTTAGGCGATCTATGAAAACCTATCTCTTCATGGAAGCATATCCTGCCCTCAGCTAATAATGGAATCTTCTACTCTTCCAACCAGTCCATCCCCCACAGTTACTACCTTTTGTACCACTAGCAGGGTCCTCCTATCCCTCTTGTATTTAACATTATTGTTGCTGTATTGTCTCCCGTTATATTGTAAAGCGCTGAGCAAACTGTTGGCACTATAAATCCTGTATAATAATAATAATGAGAGGAGATGAAATGTGGAAAGAAGGCATTGATAATGGGAGAGGAGATGGAACATGTAATAGGAGGAGTGGACAAGGTGGGCTTAGCTGGAGACCTCAAGGCTGGCTGATCATGTATCAATAGTCAGAAGAACCTGGAATGGACTCTCCCACTGAGGCTTCAGAGACTTGGTAAGATGACAATAGACCCCATCCTAGTCTCTGGTACTGAGGCAGTGTTGGTCATGTATTACCTCAGGATCCAGAAATGAAGAAAATGCTTGGAAACACAACTCAGTTGCTGTATCATGAAAATGCATTACATGTTCATTCAAAGCTCCATGATAAAGATGAGAATCATGAGGGAAGCTGTTCAGTTATTGATGCTTATCTTAAAACAAATTGTCAAAAGATAAAATATTCAAATCCCTTCTAGTTGTGTATTGATGGACATAAGCACTAAACTCAGTTCATCCAATCATTACATTTCAGTTTGCTCAGATTTTAGTTTGTTTCTCTTAAAGTAGCATTTTATCTTTTCCCTTCTTCTCTAGCTTGTGGGATGACATTGGGGATGTGAAACTAACTTGTGACACCTGAAACTTATTTAATATTCCTTTTTCCGAGAATTTAGTCTATGCTGAAATTTGTGAATCCTCCGGTGATAGATTAGACCGGCATTAACTGTAAAAGTTTTGTCACATTGAGAGCATTAAAATGGCTTCTCTCCAGTGTGACTCCTCTGGTGTTTGATAAGATGTGACTTCCGTGTAAAAGCTTTATCACATTCAGAACACTGATATGACTTCTCTCCAGTGTGAATCCTCTGGTGTCTGATAAGATCTGACTTCTTTGTAAAACTTTTATCACATTCAGAACACTGATATGGCTTCTCTCCAGTGTGAATCATCTGGTGTCTGATAAGATCTGACTTCTGTGTAAAAGCTTTATCACATTCAGAACACAGATATGACTTCTCTCCAGTGTGAATCCTCTGGTGTCTGATAAGCTTTGACTTCACTGTAAAAATTTTATCACATTCAGAACACTGATATGACTTCTCTCCAGTGTGAATCCTCTGGTGTGTGATAAGACTTGACTTCACTGTAAAAGCTTTATCACATTCAGAACACTGATATGACTTCTCTCCAGTGTGAATCCTCTGGTGTGTGATAAGATGTGACTTCACTGTAAAAGCTTTATCACATTCAGAACACTGATATGGCTTCTCTCCAGTGTGAATCCTCTGGTGTCTGATAAGATGTGACTTCCGTGTAAAAGCTTTATCACATTCAGAACACTGATATGGCTTCTCTCCAGTGTGAACAATTGGGTGTGCGATAAGATATGATTTCCGTGTAAAACCTTTATCACATTCAGAACACTGATATGACTTCTCTCCAGTGTGAATCCTCTGGTGTGTGATAAGATTTGACTTCACTGTAAAAGCTTTATCACATTCAGAACACTGATATGGCTTCTCTCCAGTGTGAATCCTCTGGTGTGTGTTAAGATCTGACTTTACTGTAAAAGCTTTATCACATTCAGAACACTGATATAACTTCTCTCCAGTGTGAATCCTCTGGTGTCTGATAAGATTTGACTTCACTGTAAAAGCTTTATCACATTCAGAACACTGATATGGCTTCTCTCCAGTGTGAACAATCTGGTGTGTGATAAGATTTGACTTCTGTGTAAAAGCTTTATCACATTCAGAACACTGATATGACTTCTCTCCAGTGTGAACCCTCTGGTGTGTGATAAGATGTGACTTCACTGTAAAAGCTTTATCACATTCAGAACACTGATATGACTTCTCTCCAGTGTGAATCCTCTGGTGTGTGATAAGATGTGACTTCCGTGTAAAAGCTTTATCACATTCAGAACACTGATATGGTGTTTCTCCAGTGTGAACCCTCTGGTGTGTGATAAGACTTGACTTCCTTGTAAAAGCTTTATCACATTCAGAACACTGATATGACTTCTCTCCAGTGTGAATCCTCTGGTGTCTGATAAGATCTGACTTCCATGTAAAAGCTTTATCACATTCAGAACACTGATATGACTTCCCTCCAGTGTGAACCTTCTGGTGTGTGATATATTTTCTATCCATTGTAAAATCTCCAAACAAGAAGTAGTTTGAAATGACTCCTCTTATGTATACTTGGGTTGGACTTTAGTGTAAAGTAATTGTCACTTCCAGAACACAGAAATTACTTTTCTCCTGCTGGATCAATGTGGAAGAGGATCCAAACCATGACTTTTAGAACACAGATATGACTTGTATCCCGTGTGAATCCTCCAGTGAGCTGCAATAAAGACCTTCAGTCAATTAAGACACCCATATGTCTTGTTTTCCATGTGACTCAGCTCTATTTATGAAGACCAACATGACCGAAAACTTGGTTCATTAATCCTCCTGTACAAAAAAAAAAAAATTAAAATTGTATATAAAGGGCTACATAAAGTTGCTTTCTATTTTTAATGTTCATTACTAAATATATCTTATGAATAGAAAGAATATGTACAGCATTATCTACAGTATTTTTTAATCAAGTAGATTTTATTAACTACCTGCCGACCGCAGATAGCCGAATGACGGCTGCACAGCGGCTGGCCAGTTCTGGGTGGACGTCATATGACGTCCTCCCAGAACGCGCTCTCCTGCGCGCCCCGGGGGGCGCACACCCGGCGATCTCCGTGATCGCTGTGTCCTACGGACACAGCTGATCACGTGATGTGGTAAAAGGCCAATCACAGCGGCCTTTTACCACGTGATCAGCGGTGTCCAATGACACGCTGATCAGAGGGAAATGCAAGTGCCGGTTCTCGGCTGCACTTTCCTCACGCTGTCAGATCATGAGGAAAGTACTGCCGAGAACCGGCAGTTGTCAGAGCGGGGATCGGCACCGATCATCAGGGCACTGATGATCGGTGCCCAGCAGTGCCACCCGCAAGCTCCGCCCACCTGTGCCCAGCAGTGCGCCACTAGCTCCGCCCACTTGTGCCCAGCAGATCACCCACCTGTGCCCAGCAGTGCACCCACCTGTGCCACTCTGCAGTGTCACACACCTGTGCCCAGAAGTGCCACCTACCTGTGCCCAGCAGTGCCACCCACCTGTGCCCACCAGTGCCACCCACCTGTGCCCACCCTCCAGTGCTGCCCACCAGTGCCACCCACCAGTGCAGCCCAGCAGTGCTGCCAGTCAGTGCCACCAGTCAGTGCCCAGGGGTTGTGCCAGTCAGTGCTGCCAGTCAGTGCCCAGCAGTGATGCCAGTCAGTGCCGTCTATCAGTACCCATCATCAGTGTCACCTATCAGTGCCACCTATCAGTGCTGCATATTAGTGCCGCCTATCTGTGACACCTCATTAGTGCTGTCTATCAGTGCCGCCTATCCGTGCCACCTCATTAGTACTGCCTATCAGTGCCCTTTAGTGCTGCCTATCAGTGCCCATCAGTGCCGCCTATCAGTGCCCATCAGTGCTGCCTCATCAACGCACATCAGTAAAGGAGAAAAAATACCTGTTTGAAAAATGTTATAATAGAAACAAAAACAATTTTTTTTTTCAAATTTTTTGCACTTTTTTTATTTATAGCGCAAAAAGTAAAGCGCCCAGTGGCGATTAAATACCACCAAAAGAAAGCTCTATTTGTGAGAAATAAATGATCAAAATTTCATATTTGTACAATGTTGCATGACCGCGCAATTGTCAATCAAAGTGCGGCAGCGCTGAAAGCTGAAAATTGGCCTGGGCAGGAAGGGGGTAGAAGTGCCTGGTAGGGAAGGGGTTAATAAAGTTTATAAGTGTGCACAGTATTCCCAACATTCAGCCCAGACAATGGAGTCATACATTCTCACGTATAGGCGGTTGTGGCACTGTTACAGATCATACAGAACAATAACTTGCTTTGTCTATGGTGTCACTTTTACCTTTTATAAACAAATGAACAGAGAAAAGAAGAAACAACCTAGAACAATTCAGCTGTACACGGCAAGTAACTCCCCCCCCCCATACATAGATAGCTGACACCGATCAATGAGGCCCGTGTCTACAGGATCATACCCCAAGTATGGGTCTCCAATGTAGTCACCATTCAGTAGGATACAACTGGCTCGTTCTCCTTCTATGGAGCTAAAAAAGCTAAAATTTTAAAAACCTATGATGTTGATGTGGAGATCACCTGCTCAATCCACTGGTGTCTGCTGGGAGTCTGAGATGATAGCCAAGATCGGGATATTTTTTGTGGTCAAGCAGCCTCACTATTGCTATATGACTTGTAATAGGAGGAGGTGTAAATAATTCCTCCTCTATTGACACCAAGAGGCACACCCGAGGAATATTGAACACCAACATTACAATACTGGTCATATTGTTCCACTTTTTGAAAAATTTTGGACATCTCCAAAACATGTATCAAATCCCCGACATCACCACTACAATTGGGGTCATAAGGGGAAATCCCTCCTGTCCTAGCTGAACAATTGAGCTGGAGTCCTGAAAGATCTATGCAAAAGAAATGACTGAGTTTCTGTGAAGAGGACAGAGAGATGAGAGGTATGGAGGTCACAATCACCTCCCACCACTCTCTATTATTTTCTCTGTTTACCATTTCTTTCTATAAGTCTTCAGTAAGAGTCAAAAGACTGGAATAAATATATGAGAGATCATGCCTTTCCCACTGGTGCCTTCTGAAGCCCATTAACCATTGTGAGAGTGTCAGGAATGGACTTGCCAATGGTGGTGGGACTCACCTGCTTTGTGGGCTGCAGTACCAGGGCTGTCCAGCGGGTGCTCCTAGCAACCAGAGACTCACTCCTGCAATCGGCCATCACCTGAGGCTGATTGCAGGAGGTGTATTTAAGGAATGGCCGGGCCTGTGATCAGTGCCTTGGTGTATGTTTCCCATGAGCCCCTGTATCTTGTTATCTGTGCCTGATCATCTGTTCTGTGAAGTACCCTTTGTTGCCGACCCTGCTTTGATCTTGATCCTGCTGACTGTCTCCTGCACTGACCCCTGGCTCTTTACATGACTACTCTCTGCCTGCTCCTCCTGTACCTACCTGCCTGATAGTTACCGACCCGGCCTGCCTGACTATGCTTGTGTTCCCACACATATTGGGACTAGCTTAAGGTTTGGTTTTGCACTGTGTTCTGTGTATTGTGTAACCTTAAATAAATTATATTACTTTTACACCATCCTTGAGCCTGCGTTTCCCTATGTCAGTCCACACATCTCTGGTCATACCTGGAGCCCTGACAGAGAGTGATGTAAAATCTGTATCTGATGGAAGTAGCAACTGATGGATGGGATCTAATGTGTCTACTAAGTCCCACCTGGTAAGATGTTGAAGTTGGGCAGCTATAATATAAAGTCTAACATTTGGTATTGCTGGGCCTCCTTGGTCTTCACCATACTGTAGAGTAGTGAGTTTGATTCTAGCTGACGGCTTCTTCTAAATGAGTTCCCCAAACTGGGAGTCTATACTGGAGAACCACTTACGAGGTGTCCACATGGGAGAATTGTGGAGTATATAGAGGAATTGTGGGGTCCATATCTTCTCTTGTTTATAGATTTTATTGGAAAGAGATAATAGTTTTACAAGGAGCTCATAACAATGTGATTGCAGGACTCACCAACAGTAAGTCAGAAGGGGTACAACCCTTAGAGGTAACGTACAGGTTGTAATTTGTACAGTACAAATAATATCTTCATACATTAAAGTGGAGTTCCAGTGAAAATAAAAAAAAATAAAAGTCAGCAGCTACAAAAACTGTAGCTGCTGACTTTTAAAAGACGGGCACTTACCTGTCCCTCGATCGCGTGGTGTCCTCCCCGCAGCCCATTTCACCGGCCGCCCTGTGTTTCCAGTGCCGGCATCTTCAGTGTGGGCACCCAGCTGTGACCGCTTGCGGCTTCACATCCGGGTGCCCACTGAGCATGTGCGAGTATCTCTGTGCTTTGTGAATGGTCCTGTAGTCTTCTAGGACCTTTCATGTGTCCCAGAAGACTACAGGGAGGGAGGGGGGAGGACAACTTCCGCTTCTGATCACCTAGGTGATTGCAGCAGAAGTGGGAGCGGGTACCTGTCAATTTCGGTTACCCCCCACAAAAGGTGCCAGTGGGGTCCTTAATCACTTGCCTACAGGCACTTATACCCCCTTCCTTACCGGGCCAATTTTCAACTTTCAACGTTGCCACACTTTAAATGACAATTGTACGGTCATGCAACATTGTACTCATTTTTATCATTTTTTTGACACAAATAGAGCTTTCTTTTGGTGGTCTTTACTCCCCGCTGGGTGTTTTATTTTTTGTGCTATAAACAAAAAAAGAGCAAAAAATTAAAAAAAAAAAAAAAAGTTTCTTTCTTTTGCAAACAGGCAATTTCTCTCCTTCACTGATGTGCACTGTCAGCACTGATGAGGCAATACTGATAGGTGCCAGTGGGGTCCTTAACCACTTGCCTACCAGGCACTTATACCCCCTTCCTTACTAGGCCAATTTTCAGCGTTGTCGCACTTTAAATGACAATTGTGCGGTCATGCAACATTGTACTCATTTGAAATTTTTATCATTTTTTTTACACAAATAGAGCTTTCTTTTGGTGGTATTTACTGCCCGCTGGGTGGTTTATTTTTTGCTCTATAAACAAAAAAATAGCAAAAAAATTTGAAAAAAAAGTTTCTTTGTTTCTATTAAAATATTTTGCAAACAGGTAATTTTTCTCCTTCACTGATGTGCGTTGATGAGGCTGCACTGATAGGCAGCACGGATAGGCAGCACTGATGGGCACTGATAGGCAGCACTAATGAGGCGGCACTGATAGGAGGCACTGATGATGGGTACTGATAGTTGTCAATGATTGGCAGCACTGCTGGGCACTGACGGGCGGCACTGCTGTGCAGCACTGGTGGGCAGTGACTGGCGGCACTGCTGGGCAAAGGTGGGTGGCACTTCTGGGCACTTGTGGGCAGAACTGGTGGGTGGCGCTGCTGGGCACCAATCCTCAGGGCACTGATCATAAATGCCCTGATGATCCCTCCTCTGACAACTGCTGGCAGTACCTTCCTCTTGCTCTGACAGCGTGAGGAAAGTGCAGTCGAGAACCAGCAACTGCAATTCCCGATGACCAGCGTGTCATAGGACACAGCGATCGTGGAGATTGCCAGGTTCATGCCCCGGGGGCATGCAGGAGAGCGCATTCTGGGAGGACATCATATGAGATTTCTACATGGCAAATAATTTACTAGCAGGTGTAGTAGAGTCATAGAAATCCAACAGACCCAACAGTCATGACATGCATGCTGCTGATTCTGTGTCATTGAATCCCTCATTGAAAGGGGCGTGTTCAAAATAATAGCCGTGTGGAGTTCTATTAGTGAGGTCATTCATTCTTTGACAAACAGGTGGCAATTATTGCCCTTATTTAAGGAAGGAAGGCAGCAAATGTTGGACATGCTGGTTACAGTGCATTTCTCTCTTTATATTTATATTTATATAGTTTTCATGGTATGGATATTTATGGTTGGCGACGGGAGCAGACACGCCTTAGGAGCTCCTGCGCTACTAGCCCCAATCTGCTGCCATCCGGCCGCAGCGGACCCCAGCGGGGCCCCTAAGACACTCCCGGCCCAGCCCGACCACCAGGGAAGGCTTCTGGACTTTTTCCCGGAGCTCCGGGAATCGCGGCCTACCCGCGCACCTGAAGCCGCAGCCTTGATTTTTGCCGCGGCCTTTCCAGGACGCTGCCGCACCTCCGCTACCTGCATCGAGAGGGTAAGCCTCCCCTTTCGGGCACCTACCACTGAACTGCCCAAACCCTATCCAATTCGGCGGAGCCAAGCCTACCACACGGCCTTACCGCTCCCACCGATGCAGGGCCCCTAGCACCCCCAGCGACTACCCCACTCCACCTCCAGACGTCGGTCCTCACCACCTCCTGCCAACGGCCCCTCTACACCGCCTAACGCCGATCCCTTCAACACCTCCTGATGCCGGGCCCTTCAGCACCATCAGCGCCTCCCGACGCCGAGTCCTCAGCGCCTGGCCCTCAACATCTGCCTGCGCCGGCTCACTTCGTTCACGGACGCCGAGCCTACTACAGCTGCCAACGCCCAGCCTACTCCACCTCCAGACATCGATCCATACCACCTCCTGACGACGACCCTTCCACTCCTCCTGACGTCGGGACATTCAGCACCCTCAGCGCCTCCCGACGCCGAGCCCTCAACACCTGGCCTCAACTTCTCCGGTCTCCGAGCCGCCAGCATCACCAGATGCCGTGCCTACTGCACCCCAGACGTCGCGCCCTACGACCCCTCCGCTCACCGAACCACCGCACCCACTGATGATGTGCCGCCGCACCCACGGACACCAACCTACTTCACCCGCAGACTACTACCAACCAGCTGCTATCCTTGCTGCCCTCCACTCTCCCTCTCCCCTCACAGAAGAACTCAATAGTCTCCTCCACAGCGCTACAGACGCCCTGTTTCACCATCCCGGACCTGCACCGCCTCACCTCCCACGGCATTTCGGACACTCTGCTTTGCCATCCCTGACCAGCACCCCTTCACCCCCCTGACCTTTCCAGCACCCCGCTCACCCCAACATGCCGCCCGCGCTCCTCCTCCTCGTCCTCCTCTCCTCCATCCCTAAAACCGCCTCCCTCTACCCGCCCACCCCCACTAAGCAGCTCTATATCGCCCCCTCGCTTCTCCCCTCTCCCCATTACGGCACCCACCACCTCCTCCTGCTACTCCACTTCCCCGCTGACCCACTTGCCACCACTTCCAGACCCACACACTCCTACACCTCCCGTTCCCACGCCACCTTCCTCACCCTCCTCCTTCTCATATCAGCTGGGGACATCTCCCCGAAC
The DNA here is from genome assembly GCF_062004578.1 of Staurois parvus. NCBI lineage: Eukaryota > Metazoa > Chordata > Amphibia > Anura > Ranidae > Staurois > Staurois parvus. The sequence goes on along the minus strand of NW_028320465.1, from coordinate 113,539 downwards.
CCTGGCCCCCCCTAGAGCCCCACCACCTCACACCCCCCCTAGAGCCCCCCCTGCTCATGCCAGCCGATGCGACCCCCTCAACCTCATACATATACCCCTCCTCCCTGTTGGGAATGCAACAGCATGTACTATAATGTACTATATATAGTATTGTGTGTTAATATCACTTGACCAGTAGATGGCACTATACACTAAAGGTTACTAGTTGTGTATATCTGAAAACTTGTTTGTTCCTCTCCTCTCTATCATCTCTTCAGGAAGTAATGTGTCTGTAACATGTCTGCTGAGAAATGTGCTCTGTATGTTTGCAACTTAAGCCACACAAGTAAATTCATAGTTCTGCCTCATCACTACCAGTGTCTTCTATAACACATAACCAACAGGTTATGGGCCCAGCTCCAGACACTGAAAAAGGAGAACTACAAGCAAGTAAGTGCTGCATTTACAATCCTACCAATTCACTGAAAGATGGCAAGTGCTTCAGATATGAAGTTTACAATAGCAAAGCTCAACAATACCAACTACCAGCTATGGAAGTTTACGCTTGAAATGCTGTTATCCAAAGATGACTTGTGACCGGTACTAGATACACACAGACCCAATGACAACCCGGAAGAATGGGACAGACCCAATGACAACCCGGAAGAATGGGACAGACCCAATGACAACCCGGAAGAATGGGACAGGAAAAACAGGCAAGCAAAAGCAGTCATAAGCCTGTTAGTGGAGGACGATCAACTCATTCATATAAGAAAGGAAAGCACAGCTAAAGGTATGTGGACTGCATTACAAACACTGCATGAATGTGCAAACCTAAACAGTAAACTATATCTGCTACACAAACTGTATAAGATGAGGCTGGAAAAAGGGCAGGAAATGGGTGAACATGTAAATGCCATGCTAGAAATTGTGGACCAGCTGGGTGCAATAAGTGAAGATTTAAAAAGCAACCATGTTGTTTCAATACTTCTGCGCAGCCTTCCAGAATCATACAGTGCCCTTATAAATGCTCTAGAAACTAGACCGGAAACTGAACTGACGCTAGAATATGTTAAGGGAAAATTAATTGATGAATACAGCAGAAGAAAGGAAAATTTGCATAGTGAAGAGAACGAGAGACCAGAGGCAGCTCTGAAGGTGCATGAAGGCAGAAGACAAAGCAAAGAAACCAGGGTATGTTTTCGCTGCAAAAAGGCCGGTCACCTGAAAAAGAACCGTTCAATCTGGAAAGCTGAGCAGCGAAAGCGGGAGCTACCCACAAGAGAAAGAGCTAAAGCGGTCATGAAAGAAAATGAAAGTGCATCATGGAGTGGTACTTTTAAAGTGACTCAGAATAGTACCTCACATGGTTTTTACATTGATTCAGGGGCAACAAGTAACATGACAAGCGACGAGACATTCTTCACAGAAATTGATTTTAGTGTAAAAGATAAAGTCTTCCTAGCAAATGGGAAAAGTATTACAGCGGAAGGTAAAGGTCAGGGATTTCTGAACTGCAAAACGCCATCAGGGGGCAAGCAGAGCATCCTTGTAAAGAATGTTCTATATGTTCCAAGCCTAGAAGGAAGCCTCCTATCAGTTAAAACCCTTGCAAGCAATGGACTCACTGTCCAGTTCAGAGGTAATGAATGCACAATTCAAAATGGAAAGCAAATTATAGCAAGAGGAAGATTAAATGAACATCTGTACAAACTCATCACTGAAAGTGAGAAGGCCAATGCGGCAACTCATAACCCACATGACAAGTGCATCCACCTGTGGCATAGAAGATTGGGGCATCGAAACCCAGAAGCTATAAAGGACTTTGCAAAGAGAGGTCTATCAGAAAACATGAAAATATTGCCTTGCCACACACTCAGCAAGTGCACGTGTTGCATCAAAGCAAAGGCCACCCGAACCTCTCTTCCACAGACCAGTCAGTGTAAAACCATTAAACCCATGGAACTGATACACAGTGATGTGTGCGGACCAATGAAAACCATCACACCTGGCGGGAACAGATATTTACTGACTTTCATCGATGATTATTCCCGGTACACAATAATGTATCTAATGAAGCACAAAAGTGAGACATTAGAAAAACTTCAAGAGTTTGTAGCCATGACAAGCAACAAGTTTCAAAGGAAACCTGGAATAATACGCACTGATAATGGAGGGGAATATATGAATAAAGAGATGGAATCATACCTAAAGAAACAAGGTATTATACACCAAACAACTGTACCATACACTCCTGAGCAAAACGGTGTAGCGGAAAGAAAGAATCGCACTCTTGTAGAAATGACAAGATGTATGATTACGGACGCTGCCTTACCTAACAAATACTGGGGAGAAGCAATAATGACTGCAACATACCTACAAAACAGGCTCCCATCAAAAGCTGTTGAGAGTACACCATATGAAATGTGGAATGGATCAAAACCTAACGTAGGACACATCAGAGTATTTGGCTGTAAAGCATATGCCCACATTCCAAGTCAGAAACGCTCCAAGTTGGAGAACAAAGCCATAGAAGGCATTCTGGTGGGCTACAGTGAGCAGAGTAAGGGATATAGAATCCTTTGTCCAAAGACCAACAAGGTCACAGTAAGCTGCAGTGTTTATTTTGATGAAAGTGAAGCACCAGATAATACAATGCTTGAAAAATGTGGAGAGGATTTACACACTGAATCGGCAAGAGACACTGACCCATGCGAAGCAGGACAAGAGCCAGAACAAGAAGTGGAACTTACAATCAACGAGCCAATAGAAACCACTGAACAACAAGAAATCAGAAGATCCTCACGAATGACTAAAGGGATACCACCCCGCAGGTTATCATACGCTGCTAAAACACATCAAACACAGGAGCCAACATCCTGGGAAGACATAGAAACTTTGCCGAGAAGGGAAGCCGATCAGTGGAGAAAAGCAGCTGAAGAAGAAATAAAATCACTTCAAAAAAATAAAACTTGGTCACTAACAGAACTCCCTCCTGGTCGCAAAACCATCGGAAGCAAATGGACTTTTAAAGTGAAATATGATACAGAAGGAAACATCTATAGATACAAAGCAAGATTAGTTGCCAAGGGATACTCCCAGAAATTTGGAGAAGATTACTCAGAGACATGCAAGAACAAGGGGTTATCGACATCCAGTACTGCCCATCAGAGGAGATGATTGCAGATGCACTCACCAAACCTTTGCCAAGGGAACGTTATTGTTTTCTACAAAAGAGACTAAATGTCATATAATTATGCACATGCCGTTGAGAAGGGGTGTTGGGAATGCAACAGCATGTACTATAATGTACTATATATAGTATTGTGTGTTAATATCACTTGACCAGTAGATGGCACTGTACACTAAAGGTTACTAGTAGAGATGAGCGAATTATTCAAAAATTCGATTCGGCTGATTCGGCGAATTCGAGGAATAAATTCAATTCGAGTCGAATATATTCGCTGCGAATTTAACTTATAAAAAGGGTGTTTCTAGGCTTCAGAGAGCCTTTATATTAGTGCAGAACACTGTACCTTTAATTTAAATGCCCTTGGAGTCTGCTGGGGAAGATAAATAATACTGTCAGTCAGTATGACATGCAGATGAGTGCCGTCGATCTTAGAATCACCGCACACTTCACTCATTTGGGCAGTCACGGGGCCAAAACCAGAGTGTGGAGCCACAGTGTGGCGGTGGAGGCAGCAGCAATGGGAGGCCATACAGCACCCTATGACAAAATGGAACCCACCAGCAGTGTGAGGAGACCTGAAAGTGGCACATGGCAGAGTGTGGCGATGGAGACAGCAGCAATGGGAGGCCGTACAGGGACCCATGACACACTCTGGACCTGGCAGCAGCATGAGGAGGCGGTACAGGGGCCCATGACAGATTACGGGCCTGGCAGCAGCATGAGGAGTTGGTACGGGGGCCCATGGCAGATTACGGGCCTGGCAGCAGCAATGGGAGGCCATACAGCACCCTATGACAAAATGGAACCCACCAGCAGTGTGAGGAGACCTGAAAGTGGCACATGGCAGAGTGTGGCGATGGAGACAGCAGCAATGGGAGGCCGTACAGGGACCCATGACACACTCTGGACCTGGCAGCAGCATGAGGAGGCGGTACAGGGGCCCATGAAAGATTACGGGCCTGGCAGCAGCATGAGGAGTCGGTACGGGGGCCCATGGCAGATTACGAGCCTGGCAGCAGCAATGGGAGGCCCGTAATCTGCCAGCACCCTATGACAAAATGGAACCCACCAGCAGTGTGAGGAGACCTGAAAGTGGCACATGGCAGAGTGTGGTGATGGAGACAGCAGCAATAGGAGGCCATTCAGGGACCCATGACACACTCTGGACCTGGCAGCAGCATGAGGAGGCGGTACAGGGGCCCATGACAGATTACGGGCCTGGCAGCAGCATGAGGAGTCGGTACGGGGGTCCATGGCAGATTACGGGCCTGGCAGCAGCAATGGGAGGCCCGTAATCTGCCAGCACCCTATGACAAAATGGAACCCACCAGCAGTGTGAGGAGACCTGAAAGTGGCACATGGCAGAGTGTGGCGATGGAGACAGCAGCAATGGGAGGCCGTACAGGGACCCATGACACACTCTGGACCTGGCAGCAGCATGAGGAGGCGGTACAGGGGCCCATGACAGATTACGGGCCTGGCAGCAGCATGAGGAGTCGGTACGGGGGCCCATGGCAGATTACGGGCCTGGCAGCAGCAATGGGAGGCCATACAGCACCCTATGACAAAATGGAACCCACCAGCAGTGTGAGGAGACCTGAAAGTGGCACATGGCAGAGTGTGGCGATGGAGACAGCAGCAATGGGAGGCCGTACAGGGACCCATGACACACTCTGGACCTGGCAGCAGCATGAGGAGGCGGTACAGGGGCCCATGACAGATTACGGGCCTGGCAGCAGCATGAGGAGTCGGTACGGGGGCCCATGGCAGATTACGGGCCTGGCAGCAGCAATGGGAGGCCCGTAATCTGCCAGCACCCTATGACAAAATGGAACCCACCAGCAGTGTGAGGAGACCTGAAAGTGGCACATGGCAGAGTGTGGCGATGGAGACAGCAGCAATGGGAGGCCGTACAGGGACCCATGACACACTCTGGACCTGGCAGCAGCATGAAGAGGTGGTACAGGGGCCCATGACAGATTACGGGCCTGGCAGCAGCATGAGGAGTCGGTACGGGGGCCCATGGCAGATTACGGGCCTGGCAGCAGCAATGGGAGGCCCGTAATCTGCCAGCACCCTATGACAAAATGGAACCCACCAGCAGTGTGAGGAGACCTGAAAGTGGCACATGGCAGAGTGTGGCGATGGAGACAGCAGCAATGGGAGGCCGTACAGGGACCCATGACACACTCTGGACCTGGCAGCAGCATGAGGAGGTGGTACAGGGGCGCATGACAGAATACGGGCCTGGCAGCAGCATGAGGAGTCGGTACGGGGGCCCATGGCAGATTACGGGCCTGGCAGCAGCAATGGGAGGCCATACAGCACCCTATGACAAAATGGAACCCACCAGCAGTGTGAGGAGACCTGAAAGTGGCACATGGCAGAGTGTGGCGATGGAGACAGCAGCAATGGGAGGCCGTACAGGGACCCATGACACACTCTGGACCTGGCAGCAGCATGAAGAGGTGGTACAGGGGCCCATGACAGATTACGGGCCTGGCAGCAGCATGAGGAGTCGGTACGGGGGTCCATGGCAGATTACGGGCCTGGCAGCAGCAATGGGAGGCCCGTAATCTGCCAGCACCCTATGACAAAATGGAACCCACCAGCAGTGTGAGGAGACCTGAAAGTGGCACATGGCAGAGTGTGGCGATGGAGACAGCAGCAATGGGAGGCCGTACAGGGACCCATGACACACTCTGGACCTGGCAGCAGCATGAGGAGGCGGTACAGGGGCCCATGACAGATTACGGGCCTGGCAGCAGCATGAGGAGTCGGTACGGGGGCCCATGGCAGATTACGGGCCTGGCAGCAGCAATGGGAGGCCATACAGCACCCTATGACAAAATGGAACCCACCAGCAGTGTGAGGAGACCTGAAAGTGGCACATGGCAGAGTGTGGCGATGGAGACAGCAGCAATGGGAGGCCGTACAGGGACCCATGACACACTCTGGACCTGGCAGCAGCATGAGGAGGCGGTACAGGGGCCCATGACAGATTACGGGCCTGGCAGCAGCATGAGGAGTCGGTATGGGGGCCCATGGCAGATTACGGGCCTGGCAGCAGCAATGGGAGGCCCGTAATCTGCCAGCACCCTATGACAAAATGGAACCCACCAGCAGTGTGAGGAGACCTGAAAGTGGCACATGGCAGAGTGTGGCGATGGAGACAGCAGCAATGGGAGGCCGTACAGGGACCCATGACACACTCTGGACCTGGCAGCAGCATGAAGAGGTGGTACAGGGGCCCATGACAGATTACGGGCCTGGCAGCAGCATGAGGAGTCGGTACGGGGGCCCATGGCAGATTACGGGCCTGGCAGCAGCAATGGGAGGCCCGTAATCTGCCAGCACCCTATGACAAAATGGAACCCACCAGCAGTGTGAGGAGACCTGAAAGTGGCACATGGCAGAGTGTGGCGATGGAGACAGCAGCAATGGGAGGCCGTACAGGGACCCATGACACACTCTGGACCTGGCAGCAGCATGAGGAGGTGGTACAGGGGCGCATGACAGAATACGGGCCTGGCAGCAGCATGAGGAGTCGGTACGGGGGCCCATGGCAGATTACGGGCCTGGCAGCAGCAATGGGAGGCCATACAGCACCCTATGACAAAATGGAACCCACCAGCAGTGTGAGGAGACCTGAAAGTGGCACATGGCAGAGTGTGGCGATGGAGACAGCAGCAATGGGAGGCCGTACAGGGACCCATGACACACTCTGGACCTGGCAGCAGCATGAAGAGGTGGTACAGGGGCCCATGACAGATTACGGGCCTGGCAGCAGCATGAGGAGTCGGTACGGGGGCCCATGGCAGATTACGGGCCTGGCAGCAGCAATGGGAGGCCCGTAATCTGCCAGCACCCTATGACAAAATGGAACCCACCAGCAGTGTGAGGAGACCTGAAAGTGGCACATGGCAGAGTGTGGCGATGGAGACAGCAGCAATGGGAGGCCGTACAGGGACCCATGACATACTCTGGACCTGGCAGCAGCATGAGGAGGTGGTACAGGGGCGCATGACAGAATACGGGCCTGGCAGCAGCATGAGGAGTCGGTACGGGGGCCCATGGCAGATTACGGGCCTGGCAGCAGCAATGGGAGGCCATACAGCACCCTATGACAAAATGGAACCCACCAGCAGTGTGAGGAGACCTGAAAGTGGCACATGGCAGAGTGTGGCGATGGAGACAGCAGCAATGGGAGGCCGTACAGGGACCCATGACACACTCTGGACCTGGCAGCAGCATGAAGAGGTGGTACAGGGGCCCATGACAGATTACGGGCCTGGCAGCAGCATGAGGAGTCGGTACGGGGGCCCATGGCAGATTACGGGCCTGGCAGCAGCAATGGGAGGCCCGTAATCTGCCAGCACCCTATGACAAAATGGAACCCACCAGCAGTGTGAGGAGACCTGAAAGTGGCACGTGGCAGAGTGTGGCGATGGAGACAGCAGCAATGGGAGGCCGTACAGGGACCCATGACACACTCTGGACCTGGCAGCAGCATGAGGAGGCGGTACAGGGGCCCATGACAGATTACGGGCCTGGCAGCAGCATGAGGAGTTGGTACGGGGGCCCATGGCAGATTACGGGCCTGGCAGCAGCAATGGGAGGCCCGTAATCTGCCAGCACCCTATGACAAAATGGAACCCACCAGCAGTGTGAGGAGACCTGAAAGTGGCACATGGCAGAGTGTGGCGATGGAGACAGCAGCAATGGGAGGCCGTACAGGGACCCATGACACACTCTGGACCTGGCAGCAGCATGAGGAGGCGGTACAGGGGCCCATGACAGATTACGGGCCTGGCAGCAGCATGAGGAGTCGGTATGGGGGCCCATGGCAGATTACGGGCCTGGCAGCAGCAATGGGAGGCCCGTAATCTGCCAGCACCCTATGACAAAATGGAACCCACCAGCAGTGTGAGGAGACCTGAAAGTGGCACATGGCAGAGTGTGGCGATGGAGACAGCAGCAATGGGAGGCCGTACAGGGACCCATGACACACTCTGGACCTGGAAGCAGCATGAAGAGGTGGTACAGGGGCCCATGACAGATTACGGGCCTGGCAGCAGCATGAGGAGTCGGTACGGGGGCCCATGGCAGATTACGGGCCTGGCAGCAGCAATGGGAGGCCCGTAATCTGCCAGCACCCTATGACAAAATGGAACCCACCAGCAGTGTGAGGAGACCTGAAAGTGGCACATGGCAGAGTGTGGCGATGGAGACAGCAGCAATGGGAGGCCGTACAGGGACCCATGACACACTCTGGACCTGGCAGCAGCATGAGGAGGTGGTACAGGGGCGCATGACAGAATACGGGCCTGGCAGCAGCATGAGGAGTCGGTACGGGGGCCCATGGCAGATTACGGGCCTGGCAGCAGCAATGGGAGGCCATACAGCACCCTATGACAAAATGGAACCCACCAGCAGTGTGAGGAGACCTGAAAGTAGCACATGGCAGAGTGTGGCGATGGAGACAGCAGCAATGGGAGGCCGTACAGGGACCCATGACACACTCTGGACCTGGCAGCAGCATGAAGAGGTGGTACAGGGGCCCATGACAGATTACGGGCCTGGCAGCAGCATGAGGAGTCGGTACGGGGGCCCATGGCAGATTACGGGCCTGGCAGCAGCAATGGGAGGCCCGTAATCTGCCAGCACCCTATGACAAAATGGAACCCACCAGCAGTGTGAGGAGACCTGAAAGTGGCACGTGGCAGAGTGTGGCGATGGAGACAGCAGCAATGGGAGGCCGTACAGGGACCCATGACACACTCTGGACCTGGCAGCAGCATGAGGAGGCGGTACAGGGGCCCATGACAGATTACGGGCCTGGCAGCAGCATGAGGAGTTGGTACGGGGGCCCATGGCAGATTACGGGCCTGGCAGCAGCAATGGGAGGCCCGTAATCTGCCAGCACCCTATGACAAAATGGAATCCACCAGCAGTGTGAGGAGACCTGAAAGTGGCACATGGCAGAGTGTGGCGATGGAGACAGCAGCAATGGGAGGCCGTACAGGGACCCATGACACACTCTGGACCTGGCAGCAGCAAGAGGAGGCGGTACAGGGGCCCATGGCAGAGTGGCGAAGCGTAAGCAGCTTAAAATGAAGGCCATACAGAGGCCTATGTTAAAAATAATAACATGTATGGGGCATGATTCATGGCGGATTTAGTCAGTTGTGTCAGGAACTGGTGGTTTGAAATCCAGACTAATCCACGCCTGATTCATTTTCACAAACGTGAGTCTCTCCACACTTTGGGTGGACAGTCGTGTCCTCCGCGGAGTTACAATACCTCCTGCCGCACTAAACACGCGCTCCGATGCCAAGCTACTGGCCGGGCATGACAGCCTTTCAAGGGCAAATTCAGCTAGTTGGGGCCAAAGGTCAAGTTTCATTGCCCAGTAGTCAAGGGGATTGTCTACCTCGGTTGGCAGGGTGCTGTCCAAGTAGGCCCAAGCCTGTTGTTTGAGGTCCTGCTCCAGGTCCACCTGATGCTGCTGCTGGTTAGTAGTTTTCTCACTGCGCTGGTGAAGAAAGCTACTCATCATCGACTGCAGACTGAGGCAGCCGCTGCTGGTGGAGCTGCCACTGCTCCTACCACCCCACCCCTCCCCTGCTGCCATGGCAGCGGAACGCGAGCGCACAGGGCCCACAGTGTCTGAGGATGGACATTGGCGCAGAAAGGCAGAGACCAACTGACTACATAGGTGGTTTTTATAGTACGTTATTTTGGCCTCCCTCTCAGCAGGTGTGAAAAAGGCCACCATTTTTGAACGGTAGCGAGGGTCCAACAAGGTGGACAGCCAAAAGTCATCCCTCTGTCTGATGGTTATTATTCGGCTGTCGCTACGCAAGCAACCGAGCATGTATGGGCCATTTGTGCCAAGGAATGCGAGGGACTCCCTGCCTCCATCTCCACAGCATACTGCCACGGTGCGTCTGGGTCCTCTGTCTCCTCCTCCTCCTCTACCAGATGCTCCTGCTCCTCCACTCCTGTCCGCTGAGTGGAAAAACCACCCATTTCACTCAATAATTCCTGAGCACCAATGTCCTCCTCTACCTCCTCCTCTTCTTCCTGTCCTGCCCCCACAGGGGTCATGTGGCGTTGAGATCTGTGCGCCACGTCTACCGCACCCTGACCAGCCATTGTTAACAGCATTTGTTCCAGGACGTGCAACAGAGGAATGACGTCGTTCATCCCATAGTCCTGCCGACTCACGAATAGCGTGGCCTCCTCAAAGGGCCTGAGCAAGCGGCAGGTGTCACGCATGAGCTGCCAATGGCTGACATCGAAGTTACACAGGGAAGTACCTTTATCCGCTTGTAACATCAGGAAATCGGTGATGGCCTTTCGCTGTTCGTAAAGGCGGTCTAACATATGTAGGGTTGAATTCCACCTTGGAATTCGTCGCAGATCAGGTGATGCTGTGGAATTCCGTTCTGCCGCTGCAGCTCAAGGAGGGTGTTCTTTGCGGTGTAGGAATGGCTGAAATGCATGCAAAGTTTACGTGACATTTTAAGGATGTCTTGCAGTGGGATGGTGGATTTTAGGAACCGCTTGACAACCAGATTGAACACGTGAGCCATGCATGGCGCATGGCACAACCTTCCTTGACGCAGAGCAGACACCATGTTCTTTCCGTTGTCGGTCAACATGGTTCCGATTTTCAGTTTGCGCGGAGACAGCCATCTGTCGATTTCTCTGTTCATTACACTCAGAAGTTCCTCCCCTGTGTGACTACGTTCGCCAAGGCATACCAGGTGCAGCACAGCGTGACACCGTTGCGCCCTGCACATGTGATATGCCGGTCGGGTAATGGGACTTGGCACGGGGGTGGCGGCTGAGGACACGGCGGAAGAAGAGGTGGTAGAGGCGGACATCTTTGCTGGACCAAGGACGTGCAAACGTGGAGGCAAAAGCGGCGTGACCTGTCCAAGTTGCTGGTGCGGCTGTGCTGGCACCACGTTCACCCAGTGGGCCGTAAATGACATGTACTGTCCCTGACCGTAGTTACAGCTCCACACGTCGGCGCTGCCGTGCACTTTGGCAGAGACCGACATGCTCAAAGACTGGCCCACCATCTCTTCTACATGTGAATGCAGGGCTGGCACTGCCTTTTTGGCGAAGAAATGCCGGCTTGGCACTCTCCACCGCGGTGCGGCACAAGCCATCATTTCTCGGAAAGGTGCTGAGTCCACCACTTGGAAAGGGAGGGACTGCAGCACCAGCAACTTGGACAGGAGGACGTTCAGCTTCTGCACCGTCGGGTGCGTGCTCGCAAACTGTTGTCTCTTGGAAACGGATTCCAAGAAAGACTGCTGACGGAATCCGTGAAGAGGAGTAGCAGGAGAAGGAGCATCTGAACGAGCGGAAGATGCCAACGAGCGACAACTCCCCTCAGCAGAGGTGTTGGAGCCTTGACTGGCTGATAGAGGGCGATTGACGTCGGGTGACGGAGCAAGTAACGGAGCGGGTGATGGAGCGGGGGCTGGGGCAGGCAGAACCGCCGTATCTTTATCACGGTTTTCCCAGGCCACCGAATGGCGACGCTGCATATGCTGACACAACGCTGTAGTCCCAACATGGGCCCCCTGGCCACGCTTGACTTTCTGGCCACATAGTCGACATACGGCTACGTTTACTTCCTCGGGCGGCTTGACGAAAAATTGCCACACCGCCGAGTAGGAAACTTTTCCCCCGCTACTCCTCACTGGCTGACTGCTACTTCCTTTGTGCACACCGGCACCACTACTGGCCGTGGTGGTAGGCTGCAGTGGAGCTGGTGCTCTACTCCGTGGCCGTTTGCCTCCACTGACACTGCTGCGACCCTGCTGCCTCCTGGGCAACCCACCGACTGTTTTGCTCGCTGCCAAGCTGGCACCCTCTTCTCCTGATGATGCGGAAGCAATAGCCTGATGACGACGAGGCTGCCAAGTGCGATCAGCCTCCTCATCATCAATTAGGGTCTCCGCCTCACTACTAGCCCCCTCGGCTGCGTGTGGGTCAGGAGACAGACCTGTCTCTAGACCGGCTACCGAGCCACTCTCCTCGCCAGTACTTCTTCGCCTGGTTGCTGAAGAGGCGGATGTCTCCCCCCGTTCCTGACCGCCCTCTGTTAGCTCTTCCTCACTGTACAGTGGGGCTGAGCCCACAGCATGCGATACTTCGCTTGGTGAGAGAACACCAAAGGACAGGGGCAGGAAGAGGACACGTGATTTCAGTGGGCTTGCTCCCGGGCCATGCCAACTAACGGTTGTGTCTGACGTACCCACCGACCGTTGGCTGTAGGTGTCAGAGGTGACCTGGGAAGAGGAAGACAACCGAGCCAACCAATCGATGATGGCAGGGTTGTCGGTGGAGACACGACCGCTGGATGACACCGGGAGCACTGGCCTCTGGCTGCGACTAGTGCTGCCTCGACCCCTTCCTCTGCTGCCACGTCTGCTCGCTCCTGAAACATTGCCTCCTCTGCCACTCCTCTGCGTGTTGTCTGACATACTCTTTAATTCAATGATTCTGTGTCCCTGAGTAACAATTTTGTGTCCCTGAGTAACAATTCTGTGTCTGTCCCTGAGTAATGATTCTGTGTCCCTGAGTAACGATTCTATGTCCCTGAGTAACAATTCTGTGTCCCTGAGTAACAATTCTGTGTCCCTCAGTAACAATTCTGTGTCCCTGAGTAACGATTCTGTGTCCCTGAGTAACAATTTTGTGTCTGTCCCTGAGTAACGATTCTGTGTCCCTGAGTAACAATTTTGTGTCTGTCCCTGAGTAACGATTCTGTGTCCCTGAGTAACGATTCTGTGTCCCTGAGTAACGATTCTGTGTCCCTCAGTAACGATTCTGTGTCCCTGAGTAACAATTCTGTGTCCCTCAGTAACAATTCTGTGTCCCTGAGTAACGATTCTGTGTCCCTCAGTAACAATTCTGTGTCCCTGAGTAACGATTATGTGTCCCTGAGTAACGATTCTGTGTCCCTGAGTAACAATTCTGTGTCCCTGAGTAACAATTCTGTGTCTTTCCCTGAGTAACAATTATGTGTCCCTGAGTAACAATTCTGTGTCCCTGAGTAACAATTCTGTGTCTGTCCCTGAGTAACGATTCTGTGTCCCCGAGTAACAATTCTGTGTCCCTGAGTAACAATTATGTGTCCCTGAGTAACAATTCTGTGTCCCTGAGTAACGATTCTGTGTCCCTGAGTAACAATTCTGTGTCCCTGAGTAACAATTCTGTGTCCCTGAGTAACAATTCTGTGTCTTTTCCTGAGTAACAATTATGTGTCCCTCAGTAACAATTCTGTGTCCCTGAGTAACAATTCTGTGTCTGTCCCTGAGTAACGATTCGGTGTCCCCGAGTAACAATTCTGTGTCCCTGAGTAACGATTCTGTGTCCCCGAGTAACAATTCTGTGTCCCTGAGTAACGATTCTGTGTCCCTGAGTAACAATTCTGTGTCCCTGAGTAACAATTCTGTGTCTGTCCCTGAGTAACGATTCTGTGTCCCCGAGTAACAATTCTGTGTCCCTGAGTAACAAATATGTGTCCCTGAGTAACAATTCTGTGTCCCTGAGTAACAATTCTGTGTCTGTCCCTGAGTAACAATTATGTGTCCCTGAGTAATGATTCTGTGTCCCTCAGTAACAATTCTGTGTCCCTGAGTAACGATTGTATGTCCCTGAGTAACGATTGTGTGTCCCTGAGTAACGATTGTGTGTCCCTGAGTAACGATTCTGTGTCCCTCAGTAACGATTCTGTGTCCCTCAGTAACGATTCTGTGGCCCTAAAGTCTCTGTGGCCCTAACTCTGTCCCCAATACACAGAGGTCTGTCTCTCTTGAATGACCGGAGGCTAGTGGAGAATTCTAAGATGGCAGCGATTTATAGCTCCACCATTACACAGTGCTGGCTGGCTGGCTGCTGATTGGCTAATGCGATCACATGTCATGAATGAATGCATTATGGGTCAGCGCGCCTTGTCTGCGCGCCTTCCCAGAGATCCCCGCTCCGTCGCCACACATGTCGCCGCCATTTTTGGGAAAATTCGATTCGTGCATCCGAAGTTTGCTAATTTTCGGATTCGGCGCAAATCAAATTTTTCCTGATCTTCGAAACGAATTCCACTTCGTCATGTTCGATTCGCTCATCTCTAGTTACTAGTTGTGTATATCTGAAAACTTGTTTGTTCCTCTCCTCTCTATCATCTCTTCAGGAAGTAATGTGTCTGTAACATGTCTGCTGAGAAATGTACTCTGTATGTTTGCAACTTAAGCCACACAAGTAAAGTCATAGTTCTGCCTCATCACTACCAGTGTCTTCTATAACACATAACCAACACTCCCCATATCTATCCCCCCTCTCTCGGTTGCACTCCTGAATGCCCGTTCGGTTTGCAACAAGCTTACCGCCATCCATGACCTCTTCATCTCCCGCTCCCTAAACCTCCTAGCCATCACCGAAACCTGGGTACAGACCACCGACTCCACTTCCCCTGTGGCACTCACCCATGGAGGTCTCATCTGGACCCATTCACCAAGACTGAGCGATCGCAGAGGTGGTGGTGTCGGCTTGCTTCTTTCACCACTGAGCACCTTCCAGGTCCTCCCTAACCCACCCTCTCTATCCTTCCCCTCCTTTGAGGCCACTGCATCTGACTCTTCTCACCCACCCCCCTAAGGATCGCAGTGATCTACAGACCTCCTGGGTCCATACCCCACTTCCTGGACAACTTCGCCGCCTGGCTCCCCTTCTTCCTCTCCTCTGAGCTACCGACCATCATCCTCGGGGACTTCAACATCCCCATCAACGACAACAACCCGGCCACTTCCCAATTCCTCCACCTAACCTCCTCCTTCGCGCTCACACAGCACATGCAATCCTCCACCCACATCGGAGGGAACACCCTGGATCTCGTCTTCTCCCACCTCTGTACCCTCAACCAGTTCTCTAACACCCCCTTCCCTCTCTCTGACCACCACCTCATCACGTTCTCCATCTCCCCTTCCCCCAACTCCCCCGCCCAAAAACGCCAAACCATTACCAGCCGCAATCTCCGCAACCTGAACCCGGCCCCCCTCCACTCAGCCACCGACCACCTACACGACAGCATCCTCCCACTGTCATGTCCTGACATAGCCACCACCTTGTACAATGACTCACTGTCAGCTGCCCTAGACTCTCTGGCACCCCTAACCACACGCATCATCAAACCCAGACCGCTCCAACCATGGCAGACCGACAGCACTAAACGCCTCAAACATCGCAGTCGTGCACTGGAGAGACTGTGGCGCAAAACCAGGTCCCCTCACGCATTCTCCCTCTACAAATCTGCCTTCCTCACTTACACCTCCTCCCTCCACGCCGCCAAGCAGGCCTACTTTGTTAACCTAATCAACACCCTCTCCTCCTGCCCTCGCCGACTCTTCTCCACCTTCAACTCCCTGCTCTCTCCCCCCCTCCTCCACTCAGTACCTCACTCACCGCCCACGAGATTGCCACCCATTTCCATAACAAGATTGACGCTATCCGCAAGGACATTGTCGACTCGCAATCTACCTCCCCACCTAGCCTCCCCACCCCCGTCACCCCTTCTCCCCCCCTCCTCTGCCCTCACAACCGCACTGCCCTCCACCTCTCCTGAGGCCCCGCCCACCGTAACCCCCCCTGCACTGCACTCCCTCAGCCCTGTCACTACCGAGGAAGTCATCAAGGTCCTCTCAGAAGCCCGCCTCACTACCTGCCCCCTGGACCCTATCCCCTCTCAATTCCTCCGGTCACCCCCCTCTTCCCTCATCCGCTCCCTCACCCACATCTTCAATCTCTCCCTCTCTACTGGCGCATTCCCCTCCCCCCTAAAGCACGCACATATCACCCCCATCCTCAAAAAGCCCTCCCTGGATCCCGCGGACCCCAACAACCTCAGACCCATCTCCCTGCTGCCACTCACCTCCTAGCTCCTTGAGCGCATAGTCTACGATCGCCTAAGCGCCCACCTTATTGACAATAACCTCCTTGACCCATTACAGTCCGGCTTCCGTCCCCTACACTCCACCGAAACTGCCCCAAAATCACTAACGACCTACTAAACGCCAAAGCCAAGGGCGACTACTCTGTCCTCCTTCTCCTGGACCTCTCTGCGGCCTTCGACACAGTTACCACCCCCTCCTCCTTAATAAACTACTCTCCCTTGGCATCAGAGATACCGCTCTCTCCTGGTTCTCATCCTACCTATCCCGGCGCTCCTCACAGGACCTCCTTCTATCCTGCTCCCTGGTCTCCTCCTCCCATGCACGACTGCAGGACTTCTCCAGGTCCTCCCCTATCCTCTGGAACTCACTGCCCCAATCCATCCGACTGTCGCCTTCCCTCCCCACATTCAGGCGCTCCCTCAAAACCCATCTTTTCAGGGAAGCCTACCCCACCCTCACCTAATGGCCTTTCTCCCTCATTCCTCCCACCACTTCATCCCCCTCAGCCACTTCATTCCCCTCAGCCACTTCCTATTCTTCCACTACCCCCTCCCTCCTAGATTGTAAGCTTGAAAGAGTAGGGCCCTCTTACCCCTCGTATGCTGTCTGTCTTTGTTGTACTGGGCCATGTATTGTCCCCCCTATTGTACAGCGCTGAGCAAACCCATTGGCGCTATATAAACTCGATGTAATAAATAATAAATAATAAATAAATTTCTCTCTGAAATTCTGAGGAAAATGGGTCGTTGCAGACATTGTTCAGAAGAACAGCGTACCTTGATTAAAAAGTTGATTGGAGAGGGGAAAACATATAAAGAAGTGCAGAAAATGATCGGCTGCTCAGCTAAAATGATGGCAAATGCTTTAAAATGGCAACCAAAACCTGAAAGACGTGGAAGAAAGCGAAAAACTACCATTGGAATGGATAGAAGAATAGCCAAAATGGGGCGGACTCAGCCAACAATCAGCTCCAGGAAGATGAAAGAAGGTGTGACGTTCCCTGTGAGGACTGTTACAATTAGAAGACGCCTATGTGAAGCCAAGCTATCTGCAAGAAGTCCCCGCAAAGTCCCACTGTTGGAGAAAAGACGTGTGCTGAAGAGGTTACAATCTGCCAAAGAGCACATTGAATGGCCTAAAGAGAAATGACGCAACATTTTGTGGACGGATGAAAGTAAGATTGTTCTTTTTGGGTCTAGTGGGCGGAGACTGTTTGTCAGACGACCCCCAAACACTGAATTCAAGCCACAGGACACTATGAAGACAGTGAAGCATGGTGGTGCAAGCATCATGATATGGGGATGTTTCTCATACTACGGTGTTGGGCCTATTTATCGCATACCAGGGATCATGGATCAGTTTGAATACATCAGAATACTTGAAGAGGTCATGCTGCCTTATGCTGAAGAGGAAATGCCCTTGAAATGGGTGTTCCAACAAGTCAACGACCCCAAACACACCAGTAAACGTGCAAGATCTTGGTTCCAGACCAACAAGATGGACGTTATGGAGTGGCCAGCCCAATCCCCAGATCTTCATCCAATAGAAAACTTGTTGGGGTGACATCAAAAATTCTGTTTCTGAGGCAAAACCAAGAAATAGAGAAGAACTGTGGAATGTGGTCCAATCATCCTGGGCTGGAATACCTGATCACAGGGGCCAGAAGTTGGGTGACTCCATGCAACACAGATGTACAGCAGTTCTCAGAAACAGTGCGACTACAACCAAATATTCATGAAGTCATTCAAAGGAAAGCAAAACCTTCAAACATTTTTCAGTCTATATATTTTTTTAGAGGAACAACACAAATTTGATGTAGTTTTCTTCATGTTGTGATTTGGAATAGAATGTGTCGTGTTCCCAATGCATTTGTGTGGATGGAAATAAAAGCTATTAGAAGGATTTTCAGCTTTAGTCACTTTTTCCAACACACTGCTATTATTTTGAACACAACTGTATATGGTATGAAGTGTAAGGTGGTGGAGCTGGTAGCTGTGTATATAAAGGTGGAAATCAAACCTCTGACATGGGGGTCACATTTACATATGTTATGTGACAGTAGGCAGGTGAAATCACCTGGTTGCGATAGGAGTCCCAGAGTGACTGGTCCAGCCCCATAGTGTTGGTGCCCAAACCGGATGGGAGCTGGCGATTTTGTAATGACTTCCGACAGTTAAATAAAGTTACAAAGTTTGACACCTACCCCATGCTGAGGATAGATGAATTAATCGACCGTCTGGGAGCAGCCCGGTACATGACGACGCTCGATTTGACCAAAGGATATTGGCAGATACCCCTAGCTGAGTCAGCAAAGGAGAAGACTGCATTTGGAACCCCAGAAGGTTATTCCAGTATAGAAGAATGCCGTTCGGGTTACAGAATGCACCGGCTACCTTTCAGCGCAAAATGGATCAAATTCTTCGCCCCCATCAGAAGTATGCTGCAGCTTACCTGGACGATGTGATTGTCCATAGCACAAATTGGACCTCACATTTGCCAAAAGTTCAGGCTGTACTAGACTCAATACGGAAAGCTGGGTTTACGGCCAACCCAAAGAAGTGTATGATTGGACAGGAAGAGGCCAGGTACACCATTGGGAGAGGAGTAATAAAACCCCAGATCAACAAAGTTGAAGCGATAGAGTTGGCCTCGCCCAAACAACAAGAAGCAGGTACGGGCTTTTCTAGGTATTGCTGGCTACTATCGGCGATTCATTCCCCATTTTGCTTCTCTGGCAGTGCCCCAACCAACATGACAAAAAGGAAGGAGTCAGTCTGGTTAAGTGGTCCCCGGAGGCTGAAGCAGCATTTCAGTCTTTAAAAAGGGCCTTATGTAGCCAGCCAGTTCTATACTCACCAGACTTCTCAAAAGACTTTGTGGTCCAGACGGATGCATCCGATGTTGGCTTAGGAGCAGTGTTGTCCCAGGTTTGGAAGGGGGAGGAGCACCCGGTAATCTACCTGAGCAGAAAGCTTAAGTCTCACAAGGAAAATTACACCACAATTGAGAAGAAGTGTTTAGCAGTAAAGTGGGCTCTAGATTCCCTGCGGTACTATCTGCTAGGCAGACATTTTGACCTAGTCACGGATCACGATCCCTTGAAATGGATGGCTCAAAATAAAGAGATCAATAGAAGGGTAAATAGGTGGTTCCTGGCCCTACAAGAAATGAACTTCACGGTAAAGCATCGCCCTGGAGTTCAGATGGGAAATGTGGATGCTTTATCCCGGGTTCATGCCTGCCTGGCTACTGGTGTTACAACCCCAAGGTTGAAACAGGAGGGGGGAGATGAGACAGACCTGGTTGCGTCTTGGATGGACGATACATTTGTCCAAGGTTTAGACTATATGGGGATTTGTTCCACTAGGGGGGAAGTGCTGAGTCCTTCAGCACTGAGGTAATGAGCCCAGCTGAAGATAGTGGGCTCATTAAGGCCTTGATAAAACTTCCCAGCCTGCTTAGGGAGTTGCTCCATCCTGGAACCAGATCTGTGCCTGAACTGACTGGGGAGCAACATCCTATCTGTGTGCAGTGAGACAAAAGCCTGTGTGGCTAAGCCTCCAACTAACAGGGGCTAGGTATAGCATCAGGCTATACCTGGTGGGTAGCTAGGGAAGCTATGTTGTACAGTAAGTATCCAAGTTGGCCAGGATTTGATGTTTCTTATTTTTTTTACGTTTTTCTGTAAATATTGTAAATAAACTGCACCTTTTTGTTTTTTTCACCTCCACTGTTGTGCTGTGCCTGTGTTTTGTGTTGTGCACCCATCCAGGGGGTCACACACACCCGCTGCCGAGCAAACCCCGTTACAGTGTTCAAACCTGGTCATGTCTAGGAGGGAGGGGGTTGGTGTGTAAGTGGGAGGAACAAAAGTGATTGATCTGAAGATATCTAAAAAGTTCATGTCTAGATATTTTGTGGGAGTCACATAGGGTTTGGAAGGGTATAAAGGAGTCTGGTGCTGTGAAATTGTAAGTTTGAACTAGACTAGCTCTAGGACAAGCATGAAAAGAAGATGGAGGCATCCATGCCGGATAAAAGCCTGGAATGAGGAGGTATGCCATGAGTGGGTTATGGGGTGACTGTAAGGTGTATCAGAACTTTAGACTGTCCCAGATAGATGGGTAGTGTGACGGAGCGTAGGCAGGACAGAACACACAGAGTAGATGGCAAACGCACAAAGCTTTATTGAGACAAACAGACGGCAGTCACCGAATAGGGGAGTTCGCAGGGAGGGTGAATACGCCAGTCCAGGATGACACGGAAGGACCAAAACACTTAAAGTTCAGCACTGAGAGCCAAGGGAGAGTCTCTGTAGCAAGTAAAGTCTCCCCCAGCTCTGGGAGAAGGGGGGTCCTAGGCAGCCTTGGGTCTCTGCCAAGCCTGGCCACAAAAGGTCCCGGCCACATCTCTCGGGCTCCTTCCGTCAGCTACCCAGCGATGAATACCTTGGGAGCTCTGCATCAGCTTCTTAAAACTGGTTGGACCCCCCTAGTCACCTAGGCAACCGGGGGGGGGGGGGCAGAGCTAGGGTGGCTCAAGCTTGCCTTAGGAATTCATTTCATATTTGCAGGAGGGGGGAGGGGCATGGATGAGAGATGGCAGAGAGAGAGCAGGGACAGAGAAGGGGCTGGGGAGGGCAGCTGTGACAGGTAGTGTTGAGTAATTAAGTCTTGCAGTGAGCGATGGTCTCTGGAGTGTAGCCATAGTAAATTGGCAACTGATAAGGGGTCACAATCTACTGACTCTATAGCGACCCATGGGGGGGGAGGGGGTCATTTTTACTGCATGATATTTAGGGAGTTGAGCAAGATGTGCAGCTTGGAAATATTTTGCAAACTTCGGAAGCCCCAGACTACTCTAAGTTTCGGTAAGGTACGGATGGACCTGGGCAGATGCAGTTTAATAGTGCCCCATACATCTTTGGTGGCGCGACACTAATATGCAGAGGAAACAAAAAGGTATAGATATGGGTAGGACCCAATAAAGGTATAATATTTTGGGCAGAATTGTCATTTTTTACAATCATGATACAACCCATCCATGAGAGGGGTAGTCTGGACCAGGATGTCATAAGATTAGTAAGGTGTGTTAACATAGGAGGGTAGTTAGCAGAATATAGAATATTGAGGTCTGCCATCAGCTTGGGTCCTAAATCAGGAATATATTGACTGGACCAAGAGAAGGGTGGAGGACGTTGTAGTTGTGACACAGTTAAGGAGGGTAGAGAGATATTAAGAGCTGTAGACTTTTTGGGATTCACAACCAGGTCCAAAATCACTGCATATTGGTCCAGGCATTGGAGAAGGTTGGGTGCTGAGATCAAAGGAGAAGACATGAAGAGGAGATTGTCATCAGAGAAAAAGCATAACTTATGATGATGACCGCCAAGTTCTAATCCTTTAATATTTGTGTTAGTTCTTATCAGCTGTGCTAAAGGTTCATCGCTAGAAAAGGAGGGGGGGGGGGAGGGGCAGCCTTGCCTCATTCCCCTTTGTATGGAAAAAAAGTCTGACTTGTAACCCACGTACCTCAAGTAAGCCCTTGGGGAGGTGTAAAGGGGTGATATCCATTGGAGTCAAAGGCTTTTTTTATGTCTAAGGAAAGGAAACAGCCGGGTATGCGGCGTATGCAAGCTGCATGTTCTAGCAAAATCACTCTGTGGTCTCGGCTTGGCAGAGGGGGGTTAAAACCCATCTGATCCTTGTGTATCAAGGTGCCTATGATGGAGTTCAGCCATGCAGATAGGATTTTTCTAGGATTTTAACATCCAAGTTAAGAAGGGAGATTGGTGTGTAATGGAGCCATGTGGTGTGATCTGATTGGGGTTCAGGTAGCATAGAAATGACTGCTGTTAGGGAGTCTGAGCAGAAAGAATAACCTTTGAGTAAGGCATTAAATGCATTAACCAATAAAGGTGGAAGGAGGTTAGTAAATATTTGGAATATAGGGCTGTAAGCTGTCTGGGCCAGGCCGCTTATTAGACTTTAGGGACTTGATGGAGTTCGGGACCTCAAGTTCTGTAATAGGTGTTTCCAGGGAAGAACATTGAGAAGCTGAGAGTGTTGGTAGAGATAGGCTTGAGAAAAGTTCAGTGGCCTGCGATTCATCATAGGAGCCGGTCTCAGAGTATAATTCTGCTAGATGTTTGTGGAAGACCTGTAATATTTCATTAGGATGGCTGGTGTGTGAAGTTTTTGTAATCTTTAAATGGACAAGTCTGTGTGTGTGGTCTGAGGTTCGCAGTCCCAGGGATAGAAAAGTGTCAGGTTTGTTTGCGTTCATAAAATGTTCATGCCTGGATTGGCGTAGAACTTTTTCATCTGATTCTGTCAAGAAAATATCTATTTCTAGCCTGGTCTTGTCCAGGACAATCTATCAGAAGGTGAGGGGTCTGATTGAAAGGCTTTGTTGGCCTGATGAAATGAGGTTCTAAGCGGTGATGGATTCTTCGCTGTCCTTTCTTGAGATGTGAGGCTTGGCTGATACAGGCTCCTCTAATTACAGATTTATGGGCTTCCCAAAAGGTCAGGAGAGAGAGGTCATCACTTGTGTTATGTGTCAGGTATTCTTTGATGGCTAGTTCAATGTCCAGTCTGTGGGATGGGTGGGCCATTTAGACTCCATGTAGTGCTAGTTTGTTGGGGTACTAAGGAGGAGAGGGTCAAGAGGACAGCTTTGTGACCAGTCCAGGGGTAAGGTATGATGGTTCAGGATAGGAGGGCTGGGGACATACCTCTAGTCAGAAATATATGGTCAATGTGGGAGAAAGTTTTATGTGGATATGAATAGTATGTATAGTGTCTTCTAGCTGGGTTAGCTTCTTGCCATGTGTCTATGAGAGAGCGTTGTTGGAGTTGTTGCTGGAAGGAGGATGTGGATGGATAAGAGGTTATGGGGGATTTGTCTAAAAAGGGATAAACTAGCTGATTGGAATTGCCACATAGTAAAAGTGTACCTAATTTATGGGAATCTATTACTTGTAGCAAATGGGAGTTAGGATTGGGATTGGGGCATAGTATGAAGCTATAGTGACCTCTGAGTCAAGGAGGTGACCCACTAGAAAATATAACGGCTCTCTGGGTCCCAGATCCCTGCCTTGGGTGTAAAGGGAGTAGAGCAGTGGAAAGCTTTGAGTACACCTGTGCGTTTATTTGCGGCAGAAGCCATATAAACCTGTGGGTAGGAAGAGCTGAGATATTTCGGCATATGGCTGGCATTGAAATGAGTTTCCTGCAGGCACACCCCATGTGCTTTGGCAGAGGCAAAGGATTTGAAGGCCTTAACTTTTTTATTCCCCGAACATTCAGGGTAAGTATATTTATTGGAGCCATGATAAAGGACAGATGCAAAGCTGATTGTAGGTGTTGCATCATGGCGACATCATCACCCCTGGGACAGGAATAAGAGAAAGAAAGAGGAAAGAAGTGGGGGAAGCAAGGTTAGTAAAGAGAGAAATGTCTGACAAAACAGGTCAGGAGGCCAAAAGGCCATGATGTGAAAACAGGTAGGTTGTCCATCTGTCTATGTCACTGGGATATACATAGATGGAAAAAAACAGTCCTGGGAAGGCCCAACTCAGGCTACCAAGGAAAATGTGGGGGAGCAGTGAACATCTTCAGAAGCCACAGAGGCCAAAAAACAGGATATTAAATATCCGTTTGGTAGAGGAGTCAGGCCAAGGATAGACTATTGGGAATAAGATGTCAGCCTGCAGATATAAGCAGTTGGTAAGTGTATGCATTGTTCAAAGAGGCTATGCTTGGCTGGGTATCATGGGCATTAAACAGCATTAGACCACAGCTGGATGAAAGGGTGATCCGTTTGTTATTTTGTTGTCCAGCTATTGGTAGAAGGTTTAGCTAACAGCATTGAGCTGTTAGTTGCAAAAATTGTAGAATTATACTAAATATATATTTTTTGTTTACAAACGTTTTTATTTTTTAAGAAATAGACTTCAAATGGCATTACAGCTTCAAATAGAATATACAAGAGAAACAAGGAACAACTGCAGTATTCATTTCAAAGGTGAAATTATGTAGAATAAAGGGAAAAAGAGAAAAGAAATTAAGTACATGAGCAATATAGGTAGAGAGGTAGGCAGAGTTATAAAACGACCAACAAAGTAACTCAATCAATCAAAGCATAAATGGTCCTTATTGATCTAGTAAATGCCTGTGAGTTCTCCAAAGTTCCCATTTTCTGTCAAATAAATGCATCTTATCCAATAGAGTATAATGAATTCTCTCCATGAGCATCACCGCATCAACTCTGCAGAACTGTGGTCAATGGTACTGTGAGGGATTTCCAATGGAGGGCAATAGTCCATAGGGTGGATATACAAATGCTATGGATTAGCCTCATAACCTCAGTCTGAACTCCCGAGATAGGGGCTCCCAGTAGGCAGGACTGCATAGACAGATGCACCGGAGCACCTGCCACTGCAGAGGCAACTTCAGAAATTTTGTGCCACACCAATGAGAGGCTTGGGAAGGCCCACAATATATGCACTAGAGTACCAGCAAGGCCACAGCCCCGGAAACAAAGGTGGGACATCCCTGGATACATGGCGTGTAGTCTAGATGGGGTATGATACCATCTGGTTATTACTTTGAGGGCCGTCTCATGGACAGAAAGATCTAGAGCTCTTACACACATTATCCACCATGGAATCCCAATCCTCATCAGAAAAGTGACATCACTATCAGCGTCCCATTTCTGTCTATAAAGAGGAGGTGAGGGAAAGAAAGTAACCAAAAATTGGTGATACAAATATGAAATAAGACCCCTGCCCCTAGGAGAGTCTAAAATGCCCCTAATACGTTCTAAAAATGAAATCGTTGATGAAGGTGTAAGACCAAAATGTGAATTAAAAAAATGTCTAATCTGTCGATAATGATAATATTCACGAAGCGGAATATCAAAAAGTATGCGTAGCATCTCAAAAGTGATACAAAATCCTCCTCTCTGAAAGTCAGATAACCTAATAAAGGACCTATCATACCACCAACGGAATACCTGTGAAGATGAGAATGCTGTAATAAAATTTGGGTCACCAAAAAATGATGAACCTGGTGAGACAGAGGAGACAAGATTCAATTTAAGTTTATAACGGGACCAAAACATCAATGATTGGGCAACAATGGAATTATAGAGCAATAACGAGGGGGGGGGGAATTTTGGACCATAATACACCTGGTAAATAGAATGGATGTATAGACTGAGATTCAAATCTGATCCATGGGACCTGGGAAGTAATATTCGCCTATTGTGATAGCTGTGCGAAATGGGCTGACAGGTAGTAAAGCCAGAAATTGGGGAGACCTAGGCCTCCCGCCCATTGTGACCGGTAGAGGACCGATGAAGTAAAACGAGGGCGTTTGTTACACCAAATAAAATTATTAATAATCCATTGAAAGTGATCTAAGAACGTTTTTGAGACAGGGATTGGGAGTGATCTACATAAAGTAATTTAGGGAAGACATTCATTGTTACTGCCGTGACTCTGCCCAAGAATGAGATAGGGGATCCATGCCAGATCTTCAATAGAGGTGAGAGGCGTGACACACATGGTGGCCAATTAGCAGCAAATAATTTTGAGTATCTGGGGGTGAGGTTTATACCTAGGTATGAAATCTGATCTGTGGCCCAACGAAATGGAAAAGAATTGCGGAGAGATGCACCCAGGGAATCAGGAACATTAATAGGCAGAACTACTGATTTAGTAAAATTTACAGTAAGACCTGATACTGTTACAAAGTCATTCAATAATGAGCAGAAGTCAGGCAATGACACCAACAGTTTAGTAAGGAAAAGCAGAACATCATCTGCATACATACAAATTGTGAAATGTGAACCAATAATGGGGAACCAGAAATGTCTGAGTGTGATTATTGCAATTGCCAAGGGTTCCAAAACAAGCGCCAATAATAAGGGTGAAAGAGGACAACCCTGACGGGTACCTCCGCCTAGTGTACAAAATACAGAATTGCAGCCTGGAAGTCTTATTCTTGTTTTGGGGGGAGTCATACAAAGCATGTACACCAGACAGAAATTCATCACTAAAGCCCATCTTCTGCAGTAATGAAAACAAGTATGGCCAGAGGACACTATCAAAGGCCTTGTTAATGTCCCGGCTCAGCAACAAAACTTCTTTAGAATGCAAATTGGTGTCCTGAATAACATTTAATGTGAGATGAATAGGCCCTTTACTATTGTGCCTGGGCGCATTTCCATGAGCGACCGTCTACTTTTACCCCACTAAGAGATTTACTATTGAGCAGTGTTAACAAGTAGACGCCAATCGAATTTACTAACGAGACACACACCAGGAATCAGACTCACAAAGCAGACTTGGTAAGAGGTATGTCTAACACCATGAAAGATCACTGCAGAAATATGTTCACTTTGAAATTTGCTTTGCCAAATATCAGGACTTCACTTTAAACAATATCTACCATTAAAAAAAAAAATTAAAATTTGTTAAAAAGTTTTTTTTTTTAAGCAAGACGACACAGTGAAAAACTAGACGCTCGTGCAGTTTATTTGGCAGATATAACTGAGCATGTGCAGAACAGACATTAGACATCCTCTGTGTTGAGTCCTCTGTGTTGAGTCCTCTGACAGCCGGCACTCGGTGGTGTCTCCTGTGTGTGGAGTCCTCTGACAGCCGGCACTCGGTGGCGTCTCCTGTGTGTGGAATCCTCTGACAGCCGGCACTCGGTGGCGTCTCCTGTGTGTGGAGTCCTCTGACAGCCGACACTCGGTCGCGTCTCCTGTGTGTGGAGTCCTCTGACAGCCGGCACTCGGTGGCGTCTCCTGTGTGTGGAGTCCTCTGACAGCCGGCACTCGGTGGGGTCTCCTGTGTGTGACAACCAGCACTCGGCAGATCTTTATGGACTCTCATTGGATTTCCTTAGTTCTAGTGATTCAATTTTTTTTTCTTATCCTTTATAATTATTTCTGTAATGATTTTACTTATTTCAAAGGTCTGGATAATATTTATTTTGACAGCTGAATGTAAAAATAAAGGTCCACAAAAAAAAAAACAGTGTGGGTCCCCCCTCTCATCCATACCAAGCCCTTCAGGTCTGATATGGATATTAAGGGGGAACTCCACACCGAAATAAAAAAAAACAGCGTAGGTCCCCCCAATATCCATACCAGACCCTTATCCAAGCATGCAGCCCGGCAGGTCAGGAAAGGGAGGGGATGAGCAAGCGCCCCCCCTCCTGAACCATACCAGGCCACATGCCCTCAACATGGGGGGGTGCTTTGGGGCGGGAGGCTCCCCTCCCAAAGCACCTTGTCCCCATGTTGATGGGGACAAGGGCCTCTTCACCACAACCCTGGCTGGTGGTTGTGGGGGTCTGCGGGCGGGGGGCTTATCAGAATCTTGAAGCCCCCTTTAACAAGGGGGCCCCAAGATCCCGGCCCCCTCCCCACGTGAATGAGTCTGCGGTACATGGTCCCGCTACTCATTCACAATAAAACAAAGTATTGTGTAAAAAAAAAACAGATCAGGGTCTTTGACAAGTCCTTTAATAAAACAATGTCCCCCGAAGGAGATCCAACGTCAATCACGGCGGCGGCAAAACCCGAAAAAAGAAAAAAGTAATGGTCCCGTCGGAGGCTTCCAGCCTTATGAAGAAAGTCTCGCTGACAGCTTTTAAATAGGTTAGGGGCGGGGCCAGCTGGGGACATCATCCGAGTGACCATTGAGTCATTGAGTTGAGACTTGGTGGGCCTTGAGGAGGATTGAATAATATTCCTCCTCTTCCCCTATTCTTGTGCCCTGTCCAATGTTTCTTAGGCTGAACCTCCTTAGCCTGCTGGGCATGTGTTTTTCGACAAAAAACCCTACTAGAGTAAAACCTTTTCTTACTCTCTGGGAATGTCCTCTTGTTATGGGCTGTACATTCCAGAGCCTCGTCAAGACCTGGACCAAAAAGATTATCGCCAATAAAGGGTAAGGCACAAAGGTGAAGTTTGAATGCTGAGTCCCCTGTCCAGGTTTTTAACCAAAATGCCGTTTTAGCTGAATTCACTAGGGCAGAGGTTCAAGCCGCTAGCTTAACTGATTTGGCCGAGGCATCCACAAGGAAACCAACTACTTTAAACAGCAAAGGAAATTATTTCAGGATTTGCTGCCTGGAGGTCCCTGCCGAGAGATGTGACTAACTGGGTAAGCCAGTATTACAGATTTCTGGTGACACAGGTAGCCAATAAAGCTGGCCTAAGGCTGATGGAAGTGAAATCCCAGGCCCTACGGAGTAAGACTTCATCCCTCTTATCCATAGGGTCTTTCATGGCCCCCATATCTTCAAATGTTAAGTCTGTCCTTTTAGAGACTTTAGATAAGGGGGTGTCTAATTTCTGAACCTTGTTCCATTGCTGGGACCCGTTATCCTCAAAAGGAAACCTCCTTTTAAGATTACTTGAGAAAAAGGGTTTCCTCTCAGGGCTTTCCCATTCCTGCCTAATGGTATCAACCAGGGAACTATGGACTGGAAAGACACTAGTCTTTCTAGCATACAAACCTTGATACATGAGGTCATGCTTAGATAGGCAAACATCCTCCTCCTCGATCTCTAAGGTTTCGTAGAAAGCTTTAAGGAGGTCGTCCACATCTTCCAGGGGCAATTTGTTCCTGGAACCTCTGGAGGAGCAAACTTCACCATCCTCATCTTATGAGCCTGAATCTACCCGGGACCTAGGATCCTCCTCCGGGTCCTCCTCCCCTTTTAATACATCTGCTACCTACAAACCCACCGATTGGGTCCAAGGATCCAGTGGCGGCTGCATTTTTCCAACAGGGATCTAAAGGATTGAAATGTAGACATGTCATCCTTAATGGAGGTGAGCACTTTATGGCAGGCTGTAAATGACTTATCCTTAATTAGGCTAGCCACACAATTGCGGCATAAGGGTTTTTCCCAGCTGGACCCAATTTAGCTGCACAAACTGCACACTTCTTCTCGGGGGTCTGACTCTGCACCTTGTCCTGGACTTTTACCTACAATAAGCAAGAAAAAACACAATACAGAAAATAATCAGCCCAGGGCCCCTCATACAAAAACCACTGTGCTGGGGGAGCAGGAAAAGGAAGTGTGCCCACCAGGGTCAGCAAGAGGGATCAGAGTCCCCAAGCTTACCTTAGAGAAGTCAGTGCCTGAAGGACCAGAGTCTGCCTGAGTAGTGCCAGCACCTTCCATCTGTCCCTCTTGGTGTAGAGCCACAGGCTCTGCTGGGTCTGTACACCAGACTGGCTGCCTAAACAAATGCTTGTGCCGATATGGAGACTGGAACCACGAGTCTCAGGCGCCAGTTGATGACGTCACTGCAGCCAGAACTTCCAGTTCCTGGACAGCACCCAGAAGTTGCGGCTACTCGCACGCCTGCTTGGTAGTCACTCTGCCCCACTGTGCATCGGATGCTGGAGCCCTCCCTCCGCACGGGAAGGAGAACGACAGGCATCAAAGGTCCTGGACCCCCCAGGACACCCCCAATGGTCATGATCCACTGAAGCATGAAAAGATATCAGGAGCACAGCCCCACTCCCCATGAAGGGATTGCGTCGGGCAGGAGGAAGTAAGACAGACCAGGAGCCACCAGCAACCTCTAGGGCCCAGGACTTGCAGACAATCAGTTCCTTGATGACTGCACCCATTCGGAGGAAACACTAAAAACTCAGGAGGGAGGCCTGGTGGTCCGCCTTTTATAGTACTGCGCTTACGTGTTTCCTGTCCCAGAGGGAGGAGCTCTGTCTCAGGAAGGCTGTCCTGGAGGACGTTTGGAGAAATGAACATTAGAATGACTGAGAGACAAAAGCCAGAAATAGATCAGTGGCTGCATGCACGCCTCTTTGTTAGGCTGCAGGTAGAGAGGCAGAGACGAGGCAGGATTTATCATGAAATACAAATTAAAGTGTATTATTATCAAAACAGCCAAGAATATTTCACAAGGTCTGAAAAGTATGTAAGTCGTTGAGTTATTCCCCAATTTAGGAAGAAGAGCATAACTGCAGGTAGTAAATGTAAGAGAGGAGTTGCAGATGATACGATGGTGGGTAGTATGTACAGGAGAGGAGTGTGGGGGGTGTGACAGTGATCGGTACGAACAGGAGAGGAATGTGGAGGTATGACAGTGATGGGTATGTACAGGAGAGGTGTACGGAGGTATGACAGTGATCGGTACGTACAGGAGAGGAGTCTGGAGAGTAATGACAGTGATGGGTATGTACAGGAGAGGAGTGTGGAGGTATGACAGTGATGGGTATGTACAGGAGAGGAGTGTGGAGGTATGAAAGTGATGGGTATGTACAGGAGAGGAGTGTGGAGGTATGACAGTGATGGGTATGTACAGGAGAGGAGTGTGGAGGTGTGACAGTGATCGGTATGTACAGGAGAGGAGTGTGGAGGTATGACAGTGATCGGTATGTACAGGAGAGGAGTGAGGAGGTATGACAGTGATGGGTATGTACAGGAGAGGAGCACGGAGGTATGACAGTGCTGGGTATGTACAGGAGAGGAGTACGGAGGTATGACAGTGATGGGTTTGTACAGGAGAGGAGTACGGAGGTATGACAGTGATGCGTATGTACAGGAGAGGAGTACGGAGGTATGACAGTGATCGGAATGTACAGGAGAGTAGTACGGAGGTATGTCAGTGAAGGGTATGTACAGGAGAGGAGTGTGGAGGTATGACAGTGATCGGTACGTACAGGAGAGGAGTACGGAGGTATGACAGTGATGGGTACATACAGGAGAGGAGTACGGAGGTATGACAGTGATGGGTACGTACAGGAGAGGAGTACGGAGGTATGACAGTGATGGGTATGTACAGGAGAGAAGTACGGAGGTATGACAGTGATGGGTAGGTAAAGGAGAGGAGTACGGAGGTATGACAGTGATGGGTATGTACAGGAGAGGAGTACGGAGGTATGAAATTGATGGGTATGTACAGGAGAGGAGTACGGAGGTATGACAGTGATCGGTATGTACAGGAGAGGAGTACGGAGGTATGACAGTGATCGGTATGTACAGGAGAGGAGTACGGAGGTATAACAGTGATGGGTATGTACAGGAGAGGAGTACGGAGGTATGACAGTGATGGGTATGTACAGGAGAGGAGTACGGAGGTATGACAGTGATCGGTATGTACAGGAGAGTAGTACGGAGGTATGACAGTGAAGGGTATATACAGGAGAGGAGTATGGGAGGTATGACAATGATCGGTATGTACAGGAGAGGAGTACGGAGGTATGACAGTGATCGGTATGTACAGGAGAGGAGTGTGGAGGTATGACAGTGATCGGTATGTACAGGAGAGGAGTGTGGAGGTATGACAGTGATGGGTACATACAGGAGAGGAGTACGGAGGTATGACAGTGATGGGTACGTACAGGAGAGGAGTACGGAGGTTTGACAGTGATGGGTATGTACAGGAGAGGAGTACGGAGGTATGACAGTGATGGGTAGGTACAGGAGAGGAGTACGGAGGTATGACAGTAATCGGTATATAGAGGAGAGGAGTGTGGAGGTATGACAGTGATCGGTATGTACAGGAGAGGAGTGTGGAGGTGTGACAGTAATCGTTATGTACAGGAGAGGAGTGTGGAGGTGTGACAGTAATCAGTATGTACAGGAGAGGAGTGGTGGAGGTATGACAGTGATGGGTATGTTCAGGAGAGGAGTACGGAGGTATGACAGTGATCAGTATGTATAAGAGAGGAGAACAGAGGTATGACAGTGATCGGTATGTACAGGAGAGAAGTGTGGGGGGTATGACAGTGATCGGTATGTACAGGAGAAGAGTGTGGGAAGTATGACAGTGATCGGTATGTACAGGAGAGGAGTGTGGAGGTATGACAGTGATCGGTATGTACAGGAGAGGAGTATGGAGGTATGACAGTGATCAGTATGTACAGGAGAGGAGTGTGGGGGGTATGACAGTGATCGGTATGTACAGGAGAGGAGTACGGAGGTATGACAGTGATGGGTATGTACAGGAGAGGAGTACGGAGGTATGACAGTGATGGGTATGTACAGGAGAGGAGTGTGGAGGTATGACAGTGATCAGTATGTACAAGGGAGGAGTACGGAGGTATGACAGTGATCGGTATATACAGGAGAGGAGTACGGAGGTATGACAGTGATCGGTATGTACAGGAGAGGAGTACGGAGGTATAACAGTGATGGGTATGTACAGGAGAGGAGTACGGAGGTATGACAGTGATGGGTATGTACAGGAGAGGAGTACGGAGGTATGACAGTGATCGGTATGTACAGAAGAGTAGTACGGAGGTATGACAGAGAAGGGTATATACAGGAGAGGAGTATGGGAGGTATGACAATGATCGGTATGTACAGGAGAGGAGTACGGAGGTATGACAGTGATCGGTATGTACAGGAGAGGAGTGTGGAGGTATGACAGTGATCGGTATGTACAGGAGAGGAGTGTGGAGGTATGACAGTGATGGGTACGTACAGGAGAGGAGTGTGGAGGTGTGACAGTAATCAGTATGTACAGGAGAGGAGTGGTGGAGGTATGACAGTGATGGGTATGTTCAGGAGAGGAGTACGGAGGTATGACAGTGATCAGTATGTATAAGAGAGGAGAACAGAGGTATGACAGTGATCGGTATGTACAGGAGAGAAGTGTGGGGGGTATGACAGTGATCGGTATGTACAGGAGAAGAGTGTGGGAAGTATGACAGTGATCGGTATGTACAGGAGAGGAGTGTGGAGGTATGACAGTGATCGGTATGTACAGGAGAGGAGTATGGAGGTATGACAGTGATCAGTATGTACAGGAGAGGAGTGTGGGGGGTATGACAGTGATCGGTATGTACAGGAGAGGAGTACGGAGGTATGACAGTGATGGGTATGTACAGGAGAGGAGTACGGAGGTATGACAGTGATGGGTATGTACAGGAGAGGAGTGTGGAGGTATGACAGTGATCAGTATGTACAGGAGAGGAGTACGGAGGTATGACAGTGATCGGTATATACAGGAGAGGAGTACGGAGGTATGACAGTGATCGGTATGTACAGGAGAGGAGTACGGAGGTATAACAGTGATGGGTATGTACAGGAGAGGAGTACGGAGGTATGACAGTGATGGGTATGTACAGGAGAGGAGTACGGAGGTATGACAGTGATCGGTATGTACAGGAGAGTAGTACGGAGGTATGACAGTGAAGGGTATATACAGGAGAGGAGTATGGGAGGTATGACAATGATCGGTATGTACAGGAGAGGAGTACGGAGGTATGACAGTGATCGGTATGTACAGGAGAGGAGTGTGGAGGTATGACAGTGATCGGTATGTACAGGAGAGGAGTGTGGAGGTATGACAGTGATGGGTACGTACAGGAGAGGAGTATGGAGGTATGACAGTGATCAGTATGTACAGGAGAGGAGTGTGGGGGGTCTGACAGTGATCGGTATGTACAGGAGAGGAGTACGGAGGTATGACAGTGATGGGTATGTACAGGAGAGGAGTACGGAGGTATGACAGTGATGGGTATGTACAGGAGAGGAGTACGGAGGTATGACAGTGATCGGTATGTACAGGAGAGGAGTACGGAGGTATGACAGTGATCGGTATATACAGGAGAGGAGTATGGAGGTATGACAGTGATGGGTATGTACAGGAGAGGAGTGTGGAGGTGTGACAGTAATCGGTATGTACAGGAGAGGAGTACCTAGGTATGACATAGATCGGTATGTACAGGAGAGGAGTACGGGGGTATGACAGTGATCGGTATGTACAGGAGAGGAGTACGGAGGTATGACAGTGATGGGTATGTACAGGAGAGGAGTACGGAGGTATGACAGTTATCGGTATGTACAGGAGAGGAGTGTGGAGGTATGACAGTGATCGGTATGTACAGGAGAGGAGTATGGAGGTATGACAGTATTCGGTGTGTACTGGAGAGGAGTGTGGAGGGTATGACAGTGATCGGTATGTACAGGAGAGGAGTGTGGAGGTATGACAGTGATCGGTATGTACAGGAGAGAAGTACGGAGGTATGACAGTGATGGGTATGTACAGGAGAGGAGTACGGTGGTGTGACAGTGATCGGTATGTACAGGAGAGGAGTACGGAGGTATGACAGTGATGGGTAAGTACAGGAGGGGAGTACGGAGGTATGACAGTGATCGGTATGTACAGGAGAAGAGTGTGGAGGTATGACAGTGATGGGTATGTACAGGAGAGGAGTACGGAGGTATGACAGTGATGGGTATGTACAGGAGAGGAGTACGGAGGTATGACAGTGATGGGTATGTACAGGAGAGGAGTACGGAGGTATGACAGTGATGGGTATGTACAGGAGAGGAGTACGGAGGTATGACAGTGATGGGTATGTACAGGAGAGGAGTACGGAGGTATTACAGTGATGGGTATGTACAGGAGAGGAGTACGGAGGTATGACAGTGATGGGTATGTACAGGAGAGGAGTACGGAGGTATGACAGTGATGGGTATGTACAGGAGAGGAGTACGGAGGTATGACAGTGATCTGTATGTACAGGAGAGGAGTATGGAGGTATGACAGTGATGGGTATGTACAGGAGAGTAGTACGGATGTATGACAGTGATGGGTATGTACAGGAGAGGAGTGTGGGGGGTATGACAGTAATGGGTATGTACAGGAGAGGAGTGTGGGAGGTGTGACTGTAATCGTTATGTACAGGAGAGGAGTGTGGAGGTGTGACAGTGATTGGTATGTACAGGAGAGGAGTACGGAGGTGTGACAGTAATCGGTATGTACAGGAGAGGAGTACGGAGGTATGACAGTGATTGGTATGTACAGGAGAGGAGTACGGAGGTATGACAGTGATCGGTATGTACAGGAGAGGAGTACGGAGGTATCACAGTGATCGGTATGTACAGGAGAGGAGTGTGGGGGGTATGACAGTGATCAGTATGTACAGGAGAGGAGTACGGAGGTATGACAGTAATCGGTATATAGAGGAGAGGAGTGTGGAGGTATGACAGTGATCGGTATGTACAGGAGAGGAGTGTGGAGGTGTGACAGTAATCGGTATGTACAGGAGAGGAGTGTGGAGGTGTGACAGTGATCGGTATGTACAGGAGAGGAGTACGGAGGTGTGACAGTAATCGGTATGTACAGGAGAGGAGTACGGAGGTATGACAGTGATCGGTATGTACAAGAGAGGAGTACGGAGGTATGACAGTGATCGGTATGTACAGGAGAGGAGTGTGGGGGGTATGACAGTGATCAGTATGTACAGGAGAGGAGTGTGGAGGTGTGACATTAATCGGTATGTACAGGAGAGGAGTGTGGAGGTATGACAGTGATCGGTATGTACAGGAGAGAAGTACGGAGGTATGACAGTGATGGGTATGTACAGGAGAGGAGTACGGTGGTGTGACAGTGATCGGTATGTACAGGAGAGGAGTACGGAGGTATGACAGTGATGGGTAAGTACAGGAGGGGAGTACGGAGGTATGACAGTGATCGGTATGTACAGGAGAAGAGTGTGGAGGTATGACAGTGATGGGTATGTACAGGAGAGGAGTACGGAGGTATGACAGTGATGGGTATGTACAGGAGAGGAGTACGGAGGTATGACAGTGATGGGTATGTACAGGAGAGGAGTACGGAGGTATGACAGTGATGGGTATGTACAGGAGAGGAGTACGGAGGTATGACAGTGATGGGTATGTACAGGAGAGGAGTACGGAGGTATTACAGTGATGGGTATGTACAGGAGAGGAGTACGGAGGTATGACAGTGATGGGTATGTACAGGAGAGGAGTACGGAGGTATGACAGTGATGGGTATGTACAGGAGAGGAGTACGGAGGTATGACAGTGATCTGTATGTACAGGAGAGGAGTATGGAGGTATGACAGTGATGGGTATGTACAGGAGAGTAGTACGGATGTATGACAGTGATGGGTATGTACAGGAGAGGAGTGTGGGGGGTATGACAGTAATGGGTATGTACAGGAGAGGAGTGTGGGAGGTGTGACTGTAATCGTTATGTACAGGAGAGGAGTGTGGAGGTGTGACAGTGATTGGTATGTACAGGAGAGGAGTACGGAGGTGTGACAGTAATCGGTATGTACAGGAGAGGAGTACGGAGGTATGACAGTGATTGGTATGTACAGGAGAGGAGTACGGAGGTATGACAGTGATCGGTATGTACAGGAGAGGAGTACGGAGGTATCACAGTGATCGGTATGTACAGGAGAGGAGTGTGGGGGGTATGACAGTGATCAGTATGTACAGGAGAGGAGTACGGAGGTATGACAGTAATCGGTATATAGAGGAGAGGAGTGTGGAGGTATGACAGTGATCGGTATGTACAGGAGAGGAGTGTGGAGGTGTGACAGTAATCGGTATGTACAGGAGAGGAGTGTGGAGGTGTGACAGTGATCGGTATGTACAGGAGAGGAGTACGGAGGTGTGACAGTAATCGGTATGTACAGGAGAGGAGTACGGAGGTATGACAGTGATCGGTATGTACAAGAGAGGAGTACGGAGGTATGACAGTGATCGGTATGTACAGGAGAGGAGTGTGGGGGGTATGACAGTGATCAGTATGTACAGGAGAGGAGTGTGGAGGTGTGACATTAATCGGTATGTACAGGAGAGGAGTGTGGAGGTATGACAGTGATAGGTATGTACAGGAGAGGAGTGTGGAGGTGTGACAGTAATCGGTATGTACAGGAGAGGAGTGGTGGAGGTATGACAGTGATGGGTATGTTCAGGAGAGGAGTACGGAGGTATGACAGTGATCAGTATGTATAAGAGAGGAGAACGGAGGTATGACAGTGATCGGTATGTACAGGAGAGAAGTGTGGGGGGGTATGACAGTGATCGGTATGTACAGGAGAGGAGTGTGGGAAGTATAACAGTGATCGGTATGTACAGGAGAGGAGTGTGGAGGTATGACAGTGATCGGTATGTACAGGAGAGGAGTATGGAGGTATGACAGTGATCAGTATGTACAGGAGAGGAGTGTGGGGGGTATGACAGTGATCGGTATGTACATGAGAGGAGTACGGAGGTATGATAGTGATGGGTATGTACAGGAGAGGAGTACGGAGGTATGACAGTGATGGGTATGTACAGGAGAGGAGTACGGAGGTATGACAGTGATCGGTATGTACAGGAGAGGAGTACAGAGGTATGACAGTGATTGGTATGTAAAGGAGAGGAGTACGGAGGTATGACAGTGATCGGTATGTACAGGAGAGGAGTACGGAGGTATCACAGTGATGGGTATGTACAGGAGAGGAGTGTGGGGGGTATGACAGTGATCGGTATGTACAGGAAAGGAGTACGGAGGTATCACAGTGATGGGTATGTAAAGGAGAGGAGTACGGAGGTATGACAGTGATCGGTATGTACAGGAGAGGAGTACGGAGGTATGACAGTGATCGGTATGTACAGGAGAGGAGTACGGAGGTATGACAGTGATCTGTATGTACAGGAGAGGAGTATGGAGGTATGACAGTGATGGGTATGTACAGGAGAGGAGTACGGAGGTATGACAGTGATCGGTATGTACAGGAGAGGAGTACGGAGGTATGACAGTGATCGGTATGTACAGGAGAGGAGTACGGAGGTATGACAGTAATCGGTATGTACAGGAGAGGAGTACGGAGCTGTGACAGTGATTGGTATGTACAGAAGAGGAGTACGGAGGTGTGACAGTAATCGGTATGTACAGGAGAGGAGTACGGAGGTATGACAGTGATCGGTATGTACAGGAGAGGAGTACAGAGGTATGACAGTGATCGGTATGTACAGGAGAGGAGTACGGAGGTATCACAGTGATCGGTATGTACAGGAGAGGAGTGTGGGGGGTATGACAGTGATCAGTATGTACAGGAGAGGAGTGTGGAGGTGTGACAGTAATCGTTATGTACAGGAGAGGAGTGTGGAGGTGTGACAGTAATCGTATGTACAGGAGAGGAGTGGTGGAGGTATGACAGTGATGGGTATGTACAGGAGAGGAGTATGGAGGTATGACAGTGATCAGTATGTATAAGAGAGGAGAACGGAGGTATGACAGTGATCGGTATGTACAGGAGAGAAGTGTGGGGGGTACGACAGTGATCGGTATGTACAGGAGAGGAGTGTGGGAAGTATGACAGTGATCGGTATGTACAGAAGAGAAGTGTGGAGGTATGACAGTGATCGGTATGTACAGGAGAGGAGTGTGGAGGTATGACAGTGATCGGTATGTACAGGAGAGGAGTGTGGGAAGTATGACAGTGATCGGTATGTACAGAAGAGAAGTGTGGGGGGTATGACAGTGATCGGTATGTACAGGAGAGGAGTATGGAGGTATGACAGTGATCAGTATGTACAGGAGAGGAGTGTGGGGGGTATGACAGTGATCGGTATGTACATGAGAGGAGTACGGAGGTATGACAGTGATGGGTATGTACAGGAGAGGAGTACGGAGGTATGACAGTGATCGGTATGTACAGGAGAGGAGTACAGAGGTATGACAGTGATCGGTATGTACAGGAGAGGAGTGTGGGGGGTATGACAGTGATCGGCATGTACATGAGAGGAGTACGGAGGTATGATAGTGATGGGTATGTACAGGAGAAGAGTACGGAGGTATGACAGTGATGGGTATGTACAGGAGAGGAGTACGGTGGTATGACAGTGATCGGTATGTACAGGAGAGGAGTACAGAGGTATGACAGTGATCGGTATGTACAGGTGAGGAGTACGGAGGTATGACAGTGATCGGTATGTACAGGAGAGGAGTGTGGAGGTATGACAGTGATTGGTATTTACAGGAGAGGAGTACAGAGCTATGACAGTGATTGGTATGTACAGGAGAGAAGTACGGAGGTATGACAGTGATGGGTATGTACAGGAGAGGAGTACGGAGGTATGACAGTGATTGGTATGTACAGGAGAGGAGTATGGGGGGTATGACAGTGATCGGTATGTACAGGAGAGGAGTATGGGGGGTATGACAGTGATCGGTATGTACAGGAGAGGAGTACGGAGGTATGACAGTGATGGGTATGTACAGGAGAGGAGTACGGAGGTATGACAGTGATGGGTATGTACAGGAGAGGAGTGTGGAGGTATGACAGTGATCGGTATGTACAGGAGAGGAGTACGGAGGTATGACAGTGATGGGTATGTACAGGAGAGGAGTATGGGGGGTATGACAGTGATCGGTATGTACAGGAGAGGAGTACGGAGGGTATGACAGTGATCGGTATGTACAGGAGAGGAGTATGGGGGGTATGACAGTGATCGGTATGTACAGGAATGAATCAGATGAGGACAGGGGGGGTGATTGGCACGGCGGGGCAGCAATTACTAGAACCGATCCCCTGTACGACTCTCTCTGCAGCAGCTGAAAGTCGGCTTCTTCTCCTCTCTCTGTCCGGATTTCAGCTGCAGATAGAGCTATACAAGGGATCAGTTCCAGTAATTGCCCCTCCCCCTTTGCCCCACCACCACACCCATCACCTTCCCTGTGCACCATATGTTTCCTTTTGCTGCCCGGGGCCCCCCACCGCTGCAGTACTTCCGTCTTCCCTCCTCTGCTTCCCTCCCACAGCTAAGAGCACAGGTCCTCTAAATATGTCACACTTACCAACCCCTTATTTTCCTGAATGAACAGAATGATTGATCAGTACCGAGCACTCACTGTGTTCATTCCTAAATAAATCATATTAAAAAAAATTTGGGGGGAGGGGCCCTATTAGATTGGCTGTATGGGGCCCTGTTGTTTGTAACATCTTCCCTGTTCATACCCTCCACTTGATTCTCCATCTCCTCAACATGAAGGAAATAGAAGTACAAGGGGAGGCAGTACAAAGGCCCCGGGGAGGAGATTGGTCAGGAAGGGTCTCTGCTCCACCATAACCCTGAATTCTCGGAGTGTCAGGACCCAGCTTCATACCCTCTTACTCCTCTATCCCCTCAACCCGGAGGAAGTAGAAGTACAAGTGGAGCCAAAGCAATGGCTCCTGGAAGGAGTATCAGCATTCTGATGACATTTCTGGGTCTACGCTCCACCATAACTCTGGTTCTCGGAGTGTCAGGTCCCAGCGGGTTCTACTGGTGTCTCTCCTGTTATTCTGTCTCGGACACATCAGAGGAATATGGTTGGAGATCGGCCTGAATGTCCTTCCTAGGAGGGAATACTGGAGCCAGTCTGAGGTCCAAATGATGGCCGGCAATGAGGAGGAAACCAACACTGAGAAGTAGATTGTGAAGCCGGATTTACTGAAATCCTAGATCAGCAGTTTAGTTCCTCCAACATTTGGAGAACGTGGTGACCCTCTTTATCAAGCTTACAGACATCGGCTGATTTTTGCACTGTTAGTGGGTTAATTGGTCGGCCATTTTTTGGGGGGGTTTGCATAGTTTTTTTATTGGTCATGTTGGAAAAGTTGTGGCCGATATGGACAATCGGCCGATTTTCCTGGCAATAATGGGAAGAAGAAGAAAAAGAAGAAAAAGGAAGAAGAAGAAGCAGAAAAAGGAAGAAGAAGGAAGAATGAAGAAGAAGACGATTGCAGACTGTCACATCTAGAAGAGGACATTTTATTCTGCTAAAGTGAATTGATCATCGGAATGGGAGACACCTGAATCCTTCCTATGAACTGGAAGTCCAGTCCGCGATTATATTTTATATGAACAAGTCTTGCTGTTGCAACAAATGTATCCATTTGTATCCAAAAAAAATATAAAGTATTTGCATTGCTGTCACATTGTATGGTGTGCTCCTCCTGTCTCTGGTTTCCTGTCCCATTCTTTCGTGACCATTGGTGGCAGCATCCATGGTGGCAGCGACCAATTATTTTGTTTGTTGGCCGACAATTCAGCCGATAAATGACCTGTCTATGGCCTGCTAAAGTGATCGGGTCTACAGCACTAGGATGCCACACTGCTGACACCATACTGGTCCCAGCAGCCATCTTGGATCCCCATACTGGTCAGTGATTTCTGTTCATTCATTTATCTGGCTAATAAAGCCCCCTCTGTTCATACGGTATCACACTATGGACCTCCTTTTTTCCTGAGCTCCTTTGAGCTCCCACTATCTACAGAGGAGGTGAGCCATCCAGGGATGGCTGATGTCGATTCCACAGACTATACCTGACACCGTGCACATGGCGGGTCACTGATTAGTGACGCAATACACTTTTATGTATGTATTTGCACTATGTCACTTTCTCACTTGTTTTTTAGGATTGTTATTTTCATATATTGATGTTTTATTATATTTAGAAGCTGTTTATTAGGCTTGACATATCATATGATGATGATGTTTAAGCACTACACCCTGCTATTATATTATTAAGGAATAGGATCCTGACTTACCTATGTGGTCTGAAGTGGAGGAGATCCCATGCTGGTGGCCGTGTGTATAAGATGGAGACGGAGAACCTGTTTGACTGGTTGGAACCAGCTGTAAAATGTCCGAAAACAGGGAAGTGTTTCATGTACAGGATGTAGCATTTCGTACATCTCACACTGGGATTTCCTGGGTTGGTCTCATAATGAGGAACATGAAAATAACTGATGAATACAGAGGGTGCAGTACGGAGAGCAGAGACTACACCGTGTTCCAAATGATTCTGCAAATGATATTTCCTCATTTCCCTCAATAATTGATGTAAATATCAGTCGGCAGAATTCTCAGGTTATCAGCTATGAAGAGGACAATTCACATTTTATTGAACAAACCTCCTATTGATAACAGGATTTGTGTTCCAGATTATTCCGCACAGGAAGTTTCCAAACACTTTCTAGGTTGTAAAGAACTGAAAATTGTCATTTGTTGTGTTTGCAGCAGATTTACTGAAATCAAAAGCTTCTCAATCAAACTTTTCCCAACATTGTAACTTTGTAAACATTTGAAGCGGTCACGTTACATTGTAACATAGGAGCCCTTATCTGATAGCAGATCACAAGTCTGGCATCCATTGAACTTGGCAGTTTTTGGACAGTTTCTGCTTGAATTTGTTTGCAAGATGTCAGAATAGCCTCCCAGAGCTGCTGTTTGGATGTAAACTGCCTCCCACCCTCATAGATCTTTTGCTTGAGGATGCTCCAAAGGTTCTCAATAGGATTGAGGTCGGGGGAGGATGGAGGCCACACCATGACTTTCTCTCCTTTTATCCCCATAGCAGCCATTGATGCAGAGGTATTCTTTGCAGCATGAGATGGTGCATTGTCATGCATGAAGATGATTTTATTACGGAAAGCATAGTTCTTCCTTCTGTACCAGGGAAGAAAGTGGTCAGTCATTAACTCCACATACTTTGCAGAGGTCATCTTTACACCTTCGGGGACCCTAAAGGGGCCGACCAGCTCTGTTCCCATGATTCCAGCCCAAAACATGACTCCACCACCGCCTTGCTGACGTCGCAGCCTTGTTGGAACAGGGTGGCCGTCCACCAACCATCCACTACTCCATCCATCTGGACCATCCAGGGTCGCACGGCACTCATCAGTGGACTGTTTGAAAATGAGTCTTCATGTATTTTTCTGCCCAATGCAGCCGTTTCTGCTTGTGAGCATTGGTTAGTGGGGGCCGAATAGAAGGTTTCTGCACAGTTGCAGGACTCTGGAGGACTCTACACCTTGATGTCCGTGGGACTCCAGAGGCACCAGCAGCTTCAAATATCTGTTTGCTGCTATGTAATGGGATTTTAGCAGCTGCTCTCTTGATCCGATGCATGGATCTGGCAGAAATCTTCCTCAATGTGCCTTTATCTGCACCAACCCGTCTGTGCTCTGAATCAGCCACAAATCTCTTCATAGTGTGATGATCACGCTTACGTTTTCCTGAAATATCGAATGTTTTCATCCCTCGTCCAAGGCATCGAACTATTTCACTCTTTTCGGCAGCAGAGAGATCCTTTTTCTTCCCCATATTGCTTGAAAATGGTGTTCTGCTTAACCCCTCCCCCTCTGGAGGATTTACCCCCCTTCATGACCACGCCTCTTTTTGCTACTCTGCGCTGCACTAATTCAACTGACAATTGTGCGGTCGTGCAACGCTGCACCCAAACAAAATTTACATCCTTTTTTTTAACACAAATAGAGCTTTCTTTCGGTGTTATTTGATCATCTGTGCGTTTTTTTTTTCACGTTATAAACAAAAAAAGATCAAAAATTTTGAAGAAAAACAATATTTTGTACTTTCAGCTATAAAATATATAAAGTAACCTCAAAGTTAGTTATAAATTTCACCAAAATGTCTCCCGCTCCATGTTTATGGGAAAAGGACCCCAATAAGTGGATATTGATTGCTGTGTGTGACCGTTATATCGTCTGCAGACTATGGGAGAGATACTGCAATTTACACCTTTTTGTTGCTATAAAGCGCTGCGCTAGTTTAACGGACAATTGCGCGGTCATGCAACACTGCACCCAAATTAAATTTACATCCTTTTTCCCCATAAATTGAGCTTTCTTTCTGTGGTATTCGATCGCCTGTGCGGTGTTTATTTTTTGTGCTATAAAAAAAAGGCTGACAATTTTGAAAAAAAAAAAACAATATTTTGGACTTTTTGCTATAAAACATGTCCAGAAAAAAAATGTAAAAATCAAATTTAGTCATAAATTTCGGCCAAAATGCATTCTGCGACATGTCTTTGCTAAAAGAAAACCCAATACGTGTAAATTAATTGGTTTACGTGAAAGTTATAGCGTCTACAAATGGCGGGAAAGATACTGGGATTTTTTTTATTATACTAATGGCGGCGATCGGCGACTTATGGCGGTGATCAGCGATTTATGACAGTGATCAGCGATTTATGGCGGTGATCAGCGATTTATGACAGTGATCGGCGACTTATGGCGGTGATCAGCGATTTATGACAGTGAACAGCAACTTATGGCGGTGATCAGCGATTTATGACAGTGAACAGCGACTTATGGCGGTGATCAGCGATTTATGACAGTGAACAGTGACTTATGGCGGTGATCAGCGATTTATGACAGTGAACAGCGACTTATGGCGGTGATCAGTGATTTATGACAGTGAACAGCGACTTATGGCGGTGATCAGCGATTTATGACAGTGAACAGCGACTTATGGCGGTGATCAGCGATTTATGACAGTGATCAGCGACTTATGGCGGTGATCAGCGATTTA
This sequence comes from Staurois parvus, assembly GCF_062004578.1. Lineage (NCBI taxonomy): Eukaryota > Metazoa > Chordata > Amphibia > Anura > Ranidae > Staurois > Staurois parvus. The sequence continues at coordinate 69,256 of NW_028320465.1, read as the reverse complement.
TGACAGTGATCAGCGACTTATGGCGGTGATCAGTGATTTATGACAGTAATCAGCGACTTATGGCGGTGATCAGCGATTTATGACAGTGATCAGCGACTTATGGCGGTGATCAGCGACTTATGGCGGTGATCAGCAATTTATGACAGTGATCAGTGACTTATGGCGGTGATCAGCGATTTATGACAGTGATCAGCGACTTATGGCGGTGATCAGAGATTTATGACAGTGAACAGCGACTTATGGCGGTGATCAGCGATTTATGACAGTGATCAGCGACTTATGGCGGTGATCAGCGATTTATGACAGTGAACAGCGACTTATGGCGGTGATCAGCGATTTATGACAGTGATCAGCGACTTATGGCGGTGATCAGCGATTTATGGCGGGACTGCGGCGGACATTGTGACACTGGGGGGGAACTGACTTGGGGTCACTGACATCCTCCAATACAGTGATGAGTGCAAAAAAACAAAACCCTGCCACTAGTAATGGCACTGGGGAGGAAGGGGTTCACTTTTTTATTCGATGAAAGGGTTAACTGTGTGAGGGGAGTGTTTTACTAGGGGGCGGGGCGGGGGTGTGTACTGCACAGGAACACGCTGATCCCGGGAGATAAAGTCTTCTCTCAGGATCAGCCTGCTCTGAACTGACAGATGACAGAGCTGCAATGTAAATACTGCCGCCGTGCTATCTGTCAGTGATTACCGGTAATCGCCTGGAGTCGGCGGGTAATGACCGGCTGGGATCCGGTGATGGCCTCCCGCTGCCTCCATCAACGGGACGGGTAGGGCGGGCACGTGCCTTGCGCGCCCCCTACCTGTTTTGCACAGCGACTTTAAAAGACAGGTGCCGCCATGACACAGTAAAAACACTGCGGCGGGTGACAAGCGGGTAATAATGGGGAACGCCGTCCTTTAGTAGTTTTTCCTTCAGTTGGGCTCACCGGCCAATCTAATTATCTCCGGTGTCCCAGATTGTTTTCAGTGATCAAAAGAGCCCTGACACACAATGCCATCCATGAGTTACACTGAAAAACAAAAGATTTCATCTTTGTGACACTTAAATAGAGTTTGCAGAATAATGTGGAACGCGATGTAGATGGTGCCGCTCCAAATATTATTATTATTATAGAGTATTTATATGGCGGCAGAAGGTTTGCTCAGCGCTGTACATTATAGTGGGGACAGAACATGAGACAATACAGTAACAATACAATACACGAGGGGTGCGAGGGCCCTGATCCTGGGAGCTTACAATCTAGGAGGGAGGGGGTAGTGGTACAGGAGGAAGTGGCTGTGGGGGATGGAGTGGTAGGAGGAGTGGAGGAGATCGGCTGTTAGGTGAGGGCGGGGTAAGCTTCCCTGAAGGGATGGGTTTTCAGGGTGCACCTAAAGGTGAGGAGGGTAGGTGACAGTCTGATGGATTGGGGTAGGGAGTTCCATAGGATGGGGGAAGTCCTGGAGAAGTCCTGCAGTCGGGTGTGGGAGGAGGAGACCAGGGAGCTAGGAAGTAGGAGGTCTTGTGAGGAGAGAAGATTACGGGTTGGGTGGTATTTGGGTATCAGGTCGGTGAGGTAGTTTGGGGCGGAGTTATGAATGGCTTTGTATGTCAGTGTTAGGAGTTTGAATTTAATGCTTTGGGCAATAGGGAGCCAGTGGAGGGAATGACAGAGGGGGGTGGAGTCAATGGAGGGAATGACAGAGGGGGGTGGAGTCAGTGGAGGGAATGACAGAGGTGGGTGGAGCCAGTGGAGGGAATGACAGAGGGGGTGGAGCCAGTGGAGGGAATGACAGAGGGGGTGGAGCCAGTGGAGGGAATGACAGAGGGGGGTGGCAGAAGCGGAGCGGTTGGTGAGGTGGATGAGTCTGGCTGCTGAGTTTAGGATAGATTGAAGCGGGGATAGTCTGTGATGAGGGAGGCCGGTGATGAGGTCAGCCGGTGAGGAGGGAGGCCGGTGAGGAGGGAGGCCGGTGAGGAGGGAGGCCGGTGATGAGGTCAGCAGGTGATGAGGGAGGCCGGTGAGGAGGGAGGCCGGTGAGGAGGGAGGCCGGTGAGGAGGTCAACCGGTGAGGAGGTCGGCCAGTGAAGAGGTCGGCCGGTGATGAGGTCAGCAGGTGATGAGGGAGGCCAGTGAGGAGGGAGGCCGGTGATGAGGGAGGCCGGTGATGAGGGAGGCCGGTGATGAGGGAGGTCGGTGATGATGGAGGCCGGTGAGGAGGGAGGACGGTGAGGAGGGAGGCCGGTGAGGAGGGAGGTCGGTGATGCGGGAGGCCGGTGAGGAGGGAGGCCGGTGAGGAGGGAGGCCGGTGATGAGGAAGGCCGGTGAGGAGGAAGGCCGGTGATGAGGGAGGCCGGTGATGAGGGAGGCCGGTGAGGAGGGAGGGCAGTGAGGAGGGAGGCCGGTGATGAGGGAGGCCGGTGATGAGGGAGATCGGTGATGAGGGAGGCCGGGGAGGAGGGAGGCCGGTGATGAGGGAGGCCGGTCAGGAGGGAGGCCGGTGAGGAGGGAGGCCGGTGAGGAGGGAGTTGCAGTAGTCCAGATGTGAGATAATAAGGGAGAAGCTGGAAAGTATAAATGCTGGAAAAAAGGAAGGAAAAAAAAATGTGCAAAAGAAAATGTATTGTGAGCTCAGGGAACAAGAAATGTACCATGACAAGCAATGTGTGTGACCAGTACATTGCAGCTGAAGAAGTGAGACCACAACACATAGCTGGGTGACCATCAGCAAGTTGTGTGTATCCAGAAATGAAATGGAACAATGATCCCGGGGGGGGGGGGTCACCCGTACATGAGGTGTGAATCCAGAAATGAAATGGAACAATGATCCCGGGGGGGGGAATCACCCGTACATGAGGTGTGGATCCAGAAATGAAATGGAACAATAATCCCGGGGGGGGGGGGATCACCCGTACATGAGGTGTGGATCCAGAAATGAAATGGAACAATGATCCCGGGGGGGGGATCACACGTACATGAGGTGTGGATCCAGAAATGAAATGGAACAATGATCCCGGGGGGGGGGATCACCCGTACATGAGGTGTGGATCCAGAAGGGGTGATGGTGAAGTAGAAATCTCCTCCTCTATAGGGATCAGGGATGTGATGGATGGCCATGCCATGGAGATCATGGATTGGATGTTGGGCCCCCACACAGTGAGCAGTGACCGGGGGGTCATGATAAGTGATGAGAAGAGCTGCTCTGGGTTCGGTTCGGTTCTGCAGGGTTTGGGGAACACAAAAGATGTTTGGATGCCGAACCCGGAACCATCGAAATTAGGGTAGGTGATCTGTGTGTGGGGGGGTAGGTGATCTGTGTGTGGGGGGAGGTAGGTGATCTGTGTGTGGGGGGGAGGTGATCTGTGTGTGGGGGGAGGTAGGTGATCTGTGTGTGTGGGGGGAGGTAGGTGATCTGTGTGTGGGGGGAGGTAGGTGATCTGTGTGTGGGGGGGAGGTGATCTGTGTGGGGGGAGGTAGGTGATCTGTGTGTGTGGGGGGAGGTAGGTGATCTGTGTTGGGGGGAGGTAGGTGATCTGTGTGTGTGTGTGGGGGGAGGTAGGTGATCTGTGTGGGGGGGAGGTAGGTGATCTGTGTGTGTGGGGGGGAGGTAGGTGATCTGTGTGGGGGGGAGGTAGGTGATCTGTGTGTGTGTGTGTGGGGGGGGGGGGGGTAGGTGATCTGTGTGTGAGAGGAAAGGGAGGTGATCGGTGTGGAGGGGAGGTAGGTGATCGGTGTGGAGGGGTGAAGGATGGTGATCTTTGTGGGGGGAGAGGTAGGTGATCTGTGTGGGGGGGAGGTAGGTGATCTGTGTGTGGGGGGAGGTAGGTGATCTGTGTGTGGGGGGGAGGTAGGTGATCTGTGTGTGGGGGGAGGTAGGTGATCTGTGTGGGGGGAGGTAGGTGATCTGTGTGGGGGAGGTAGGTGATCTTTGTAGGTTGGGTAGGTGATCTGTGTGGGGGAGGGAGGTGATCTGTGTGGGGAGGTAGGTGATCTGTGTGGGGGGAGGGAGGTGATCTGTGTGGGGGGGTAGGTGATCTGTGTGGGGGGAGGGAGGTGATCTGTGTGGGGGGAGGGAGGTGATCTGTGTGTGTGGGGGAGGTAGGTGATCTGTGTGTGGGGGAGGGAGGTGATCTGTGTGTGGGGGAGGGAGGTGATCTGTGTGTGTGGTGGAGGTAGGTGATCTGTGTGGGGGGAGGGAGGTGATCTGTGTGTGGGGGAGGTAGGTGATCTGTGTGTGGGGGGGAGGTAGGTGATCTGTGTCGGGGGGAGGTAGGTGATCTGTGTGTGAGGGAGGGAGGTAGGTGATCTGTGTGTGAGGGGGGGAGGTAGGTGATCTGTGTGTCTGAAGGGCAAGTGGTTAATATACTGATCAATCGCCATTTTGTTGTAGCCCTCCTGTCCCTTCTCTGGCGGCCATTTTCCTCTTGGTCTATTATCAATGTTCTGTTATTACAGTGCAGTGGATTAGATCTCCCTCCTCCATTTTGTTGTAGCCCACCTTTCCCTCCTCCGGCGGCCATTTTCCCTTAGTCTGATATGAATGCTGGCACATTTTGTCCCTGATATTAGACATTAGCCGGGTGATTGTATACACACAGCGGGCAGATCTCAATCAATGTCACCCACTAGTCTATACTGTCACGGGGTTGGCCAGCCAATCATGTGGCTCCTATTCTGTCCTTCCAATGACCATTCCTAGTACATAGGACTCATCTTCCATACTACATTCATGATACAACAAAATGGAAACTCCCAATATACAGAGAAAATCTCCCATAAAATACATAGAAATTACATCTGCCCTAAAAGGCCATAAACATAAGAAGATTGCCCCCGACGCCCCCAGATTCATCTACAATACTAGCCAAGGTGTCATTGGTCCCCCTAATACACGGACAGTACCCGTTTCATGTACAGGAATGAAGACAACACAAGCTGCTGGTGTGAGGAATCATGTTGTACAACAGAACTGCATCCAGGTCAGCATAGAACAGGAAGCAGGAAGTATAAGGCCATGCAATATTCCCGGATACAAGTCGGGTCACAGGATTTGTACAATGACTCTATAACGTCTCCCTTTTTTACATTCCATTCAAACCTTGTAAACAATGAAACTAAAACAGATCCTGAACAGTCTTGAACATGGCATGCTGTGTGACTGGTAGATACACTACAGATTGAGTCTATCTGGTGGTCTGGAAACTCGACCACTACGCAAGGCCACAGGGATTTTCCTGGGGAAATCCGTTCAGCTCCAGAAGGTGTTGATAAGGAGCGACCCTCTTTCCTGGCTGGTGTGTTTGGCAGAGAAGAACTTGTCGGGATATGTGGCTGCATTATGTCATCCTCATTGTATCCCGATATGACAGCGGAGTTCTCTCTGCTTTGAGTATATGGTCCAGTAGGACTCGGGGCATTGAGCACCTCAGGAGGATCACGTGCAGGATGCTCATACGCTTGTGCGGTGAATCGTTCTGCCCTTCGCAGGTCCACTCGATTGCGGTGGTAAAGACTGCCTTCTACATCCACAAGATATGATCGAGGAGCAACCCTCTGAACACAGGAACCCAGTCTCCAGCGACCGGTCCTGTCACCTGGAAGCGGCTTCATACGGATTGGCTCTCCAATGCTTAGTTCAGGTAAGTCTTTAGCAGACACATCGTATGACAGTTTGGCAATCTGTTTCCTCCGCTGCAGTTTTGCCGGGACACCTGTAACCACACAAGGATCAAGTAATTTGTTGGCCACAGGCAATGAAGTCTTCAGTCTCCTAGACATCAAGCGCTGTGCAGGACTACTGTCCATGCCTTCAGATGGGGTGTTCCTCCAATGTAGAATGGCCTTCCACGGATCAGTACCATCAAACTTGGCCTTCTTACAAAGATTCTTCACTATCTTGACAGCCGATTCCGCTTTGCCATTGGCTTGCGGGTGCCTCGGGGGTGAGGTAACATGCTCAAATCCCCAATCTGTAGACAACCGTCTGAATTGCTCACATGCAAATTGAGGTCCATTATCCGAGATGACTCTATCCGGCTGGCCATAAGATGCAAACTGTGCTTTACAACGCTTGATGGTAGTATCAGCAGACAGGTCAGGAAGTAGCTCAATCTCCCAAAAGTCGGAATAGTGATCAACAATTAGTAGAAAGTCCTGCCCAGCATAATTCAGTAAGTCCATGCTTACAATTTGCCAAGGCCGGGTGGGCAGCACATGCGACATCATAGGTCCTTTCTGTTGTGCCTGCGCTTATTCATTGCATGCCGAGCAACAGCTAACAAAGTCTCTAATCTCGTTCTGCATGTTGGGCCAGTATAGGGTATCATGTGCTTGCCTATAGCATGCTTCTCCTCCAATGTGACTGGCATGAATACGAGTCAGCATCTCCCATCTTAAAGATTTAGGAATGATGACCCTTGGCCCCTTGTACAGTATACCATCTTGGATGGCGATTTCATCTCTGAAAGTCCAATATTCTCTCACAAGTAACGGTGCTTCCAACTTGGAATCAGGCCAACCGTTCAGAACAACATATTTAAGAGCCTGCAAACTCTCATCGGTTTCAGTGTGCTGTTTTATCTGAAGCAATCGTTGGTCCGTGACGTATAAATAGTCTGAATGATTAATCTGTGACAGGACCTCCAGGTCCCACTGAACATTGCAAACTGTGTGTTGTGCATACTCAGGTGTACCACCTGCTGCTGTAGCTCTGCTAAGAGTGTCACTAATGTACATTTCAGGACCAGGTTTATAGACAACATTTAGGCAATAGTTTTGTAACGTGACAACATGCTCTGTAGACGTTTGGCTGCACACAAAAGTGGTTTCTGGAAAATAGAAATCAGAGGTTTATGGTCAGTTTCTGCCGTGATCTCGTCGCGCCCATAGAGGTAGTGGTGAAAGCGCTGGCAGGCAAACACTATACTCAGACATTCCTCTTCTATTTGTGCGTAGTTTTGTTCGGTAGAGTCAGTGCCCTTGAAGCAAAAGCGATAGGCTGGCCAGCTTGTAATAGACAACACCCAAGTCCAGTTTTGCTTGCATCACTTTGAATAGTTACAAGTTTTGTAACGTCATAGTACTTCAGGACAGGTGTGTCCGTGACCAAGCGTTTGATGTCCTGCACTGCATTATCATGCTTAGGAAGCCAATGACAAACAGCGTCCTTGTCCAGAAGCCTTCTCAATGGCTCACAGACCTCTGAGAGGTGTGGTAGGAATTTTGCTAGGTAGGTAACTGTCAAGAGAACCAGAGAGCACACAGAGGCAGATTGCACGGAACCCAACGTGATTTTATTGGGGAGGTTTTTGGGGCACAGACAACAGTTCCTTTAGTCCACAGATCCACACCAGACACAGCAACACAGTACAGTTCTCTGGAAGGCAATATGGAACAACAAGGGTATTGTAATCCACAGGGTTAGTCCACACAGGAGGCTCCAGGCAGGGAAGGGTTAAGTCCAGGCAGGTTCACGGAGAACAAAGGGTTAAGTCCAGGTAGGTTCACGGAGAACAAGGGGTTAAGTCCAGGTAGGTGATAGATCCAGGCAGATGCACGGGGACAGCAGAAGATCCCTCCACAGTGCAGGGATTCCAGGCAGCACAGACAGTCCAGGAGATGAGGAGGAGGACGGGGAATTTTCGGATGAGAGAAGCTGGCCCTCAGCACAGCCTTCCCTCACACACGCAGCCAGGAGAACACAATGGGGGTTTTTCTGCTCACCCTTAAGAATAGAGCTGGTAACCTGATACTTCCTATCGGGTTACCATGGCAACGGGCCCTGTCTCTCAGGTCTCCAGACCTGCCCAGGAATTTGTGCATGAGGGGGAAGGGAGGAGATGGCCTGTTTGTGGATTCCTTCAGCAGGAGGCCAGGCTGCAAGCCAGGGGGGTGAGGGGCTGCTGAGGTCTGCCTGTGTCAGGGACAAAGAGGACTAGAAGTCCCAGCATGGATGGGACAGAAGGGTGGCAGCCGGCAAACCTGGAGGATGGGGAAGGAATGACCAGCTCCGTGACAGTAACAAATCCAATGAAGCTCTGCTGGTATTTCACAATTGCTGGCTGCGGCATATCCAGTATGACTCTGATTGTTTCTGGGTCAGCCTTCAAACCCTCCCAGGTTAGAATGTGTCCATGAAAGTGGACTTCTTTGACCTTGAATTGCAGCTTTTTCATTCCAAGTCTCAATTTTACCTGCCTACAATGATTCATCAGTTCCAACAGTTTGCCATCATGATCTTGCTCTGCTTCCTCATCTGTGTCCCCACAGCCAACCACAAGGATGTCATCAGCTATTGGTTCAATACTAGAGATGAGCGAATTTTTCAAAAATTCGATTCGCCTGATTCGCCGAATTTTCCGAAAAAATTTGATTCGATTCGAATTTATTCGCTGCGAATTTTACTTATAAAAAGGGTTTCTAGGCTTCAGAGAGCCATTATATTAGTGCAGAACACTGTACCTTTAATTTAAATGCCCTTGGAGTCTGCTGGGGAAGAGAAATAATACTGTCAGTCAGTATGACATGCAGATGAGTGCCGTCGATCTTAGAATCACCGCACACTTCACTCATTTGGGCAGTCACGGGGCCAAAGAAGAAGAAGGAGAAGAAGAAGAAGAATGAAAAGAATGAAAAGAAGAAGAAGAAGAAGAATGAAAAGAATGAAAAGAAGAAGAAGAAGAAGAAGAATGAAAAGAATGAGAAGAAGAAGAAGAAGAATGAAAAGAATGAAAAGAAGAAGAAGAAGAATGAAAAGAATGAAAAGAAGAATGAAAAGAAGAATAAAAAGAAGAATGAAAAGAAGAAGAATGAAAAGAAGAATGAAAAGAATGAAAAGAAGAATGAAAATAAGAAGAAGAATGAAAAGAAGAAGAAGAATGAAAAGAAGAATGAAAAGAATGAAAAGAAGAATGAAAATAAGAAGAAGAATGAAAAGAAGAATGAAAAGAATGAAAAGAAGAATGAAAATAAGAAGAAGAATGAAAAGAAGAATGAAAAGAATGAAAAGAAGAATGAAAAGAAGAAGAAGAATGAAAAGAAGAATAAAAAGAATGAAAAGAAGAATGAAAAGAACAAGAAGAATGAAAAGAAGAATGAAAAGAATGAAAAGAAGAATGAAAAGAACAAGAAGAATGAAAAGAAGAATGAAAAGAAGAATGAAAAGAATGAAAAGAAGAATGAAAAGAATGACAAGAAGAATGAAAAGAAGAATGAAAATAAGAAGAAGAATGAAAAGAAGAATGAAAAGAATGAAAAGAAAAATGAAAATAAGAAGAAGAATGAAAAGAAGAATGAAAAGAATGAAAAGAAGAATGAAAAGAATGAAAAGAAGAATGAAAATAAGAATAATTCCAGTAAAGCAAAAAGTGTTTCTGCAGAGTTCCTCTATTTCTGACAGTTCTCTGACAGTTCTTTCACATTTACAGCGATTGAAACATTGTATCTATTTGTTTCCTAATAAAAACATCTGTATCCTAAATGGAAACAAATACATACAATGTTTCAACCGCTGGAAATGTGAAGGAACTGTCAGAGAAATGTCAGAAATAGCGGAGCTCTCTGCAGGGACATTTTTGCCGGCTGTAGAAGGGATGAAAACGACCGATCAGGAAAAATTTGATTCGACCATCCGAAGTTGGCAAAAATTCGGATTCGTTGCGAATCGAATTTTTCCTGAAATTCGAAATGAATTCCACTTCGCCTGATTCGATTCGCTCATCTCTATTCAATACCACTGAGTCCAGCCAATAGTTCATGTTGTTTATGTTGATACACCTCTGGTGCAACTGATACTCCAAAAGGCAGTTTGCGCCATCTTTTCCTGCCCCACGGAGTCCAGAAGGTTGTCATGTAACTACTTGCATCATCCAACTTACACTGTAAAAATGCATCCCGGGAATCAACAAGTGTGAACAGACGTGCCTTAGGCAGCTTGTACAAAACATCCTCGAGAGTTGGCATGATGTAGTGAGATCGTCTCAGTGCCATATTTAAGAATTTGGGATCTATGCATATTCGCAGCGTATTTGGCTTCCTTACAATCACCATGTTACTTATCCAGCCAGTTGGGTCAGTCACTGGTGCCAAGTGTCCATTGGCCTCATACTGGTCAAGCTGTGCCTTAACTGCCTGTTTTAATGCCACCGGCCCATTGCGTGGTGCACATTGGACTGGAGGGACACTCACATCAAGGTGGAAATGAACTTCCCCTGGTACAGATTCTACTGGCCCAGTAAACACATCACTAAATTCCTTTATCAGCAGTTGTTTTGTCAAGGGCCCCTTGGATAGATTGTCCATCACATTGCGCTCTGCAGGGACGGAGAAACGTCTCAGCCCTAGACGCTCCCAGGATGAGCCAGACAACAGTGGCTTTTGGCTGCTTCCACAATTTCACACTCCAGCTTGTGTGTTAGTCCACGTATGGCACATTCTGTCTTGAAGAGTCCTAGAGATTTCATCATCGCACCGGAGTGTAACTTTAATCTGGTGTCACTTGGCAGTAGACGTGCTTCTGGTGCTGACACCATTTTTACTCTTAAGCACATTACATCCCACGTTGTTCCTGAATGGAGGAGACAGGATTGGGGCTTATTATTTACATGTAAAGTGACAAACCATTTCTTTCCTCTGGATTGCACAGCGCCGATCAATTCACTGCTGTCTATAACTTCAGTGGTGTGTGTGGGGGGGAGGTAGGTGATCTGTGTGGGGAGAGAGGTAGGTGATCTGTGTGGGGAGAGGTAGGTGATCTGTGTGGTGGAGGTAGGTGATCTGTGTGGGGAGGTAGGTGATCTGTGTGGGAGGGGAGGTAGGTGATCTGTGTGGGGGGAGGTAGGTGATCTGTGTGGGGAGAGGTAGGTGATCTGTGTGGGGGGAGGTAGGTGATCTGTGTGGTGGAGGTAGGTGATCTGTGTGGGGGGAGGTAGGTGATCTGTGTGGGAGGGGAGGTAGGTGATCTGTGTGGGAGGGGAGGTAGGTGATCTGTGTGGGGGGAGGTAGGTGATCTGTGTGGGGGGAGGTAGGTGATCTGTGTGGGGGAGGTAGGTGATCTGTGTGGGGGAGGTAGGTGATCTGTGTGGGGAGAGGTAGGTGATCTGTGTGGGGGGAGGTAGGTGATCTGTGTGGGGGGAGGTAGGTGATCTGTGGGGGGAGGTAGGCCCATCACTGCTGTATATAACTTCAGTGGTGTGTGTCTCTTCCTCATATGCGGATGTGTTCTCCACGTTGTGTCATTTGCCTATTGATGGCCGTCGTTTACTTGACAAACAAACGTTAGTAAAATGGTTTGTTCTTCCACAAGACTTCCAAGACTCCCCATAGGCTGGACACGGCTCTTTAATTCTTTCATGCACAGTCCCACAGTATCTGCAAGCTGTAGGGTTGGCAGTATTTGTGCTCATCAGGGGGCGTTGCTGAAGTTTGTTCCTGTTGCCATGCTGCATTGCAATGTTTATGCTGTCGGTCTGCTGTCTGTCCTGTTCCATAACTTTCAGACGTCTGTCAGTGAGCTCTGCTGTACAACACGTCTCAATGGCTGTGTGTAGAGTGAAGTCATGTTCTCTTAGGAGGCGCCTGCGTGTGCTCTCTCGCTAGCTATACCAACAACAATTGTGTCCCTTATCAATTGGTCTCTGAGTGCCATATTCACAAGTTGCTGCCTTTTCTCTCCAGTGTGTAACAAAGTGATCCAAAGATTGTCCCTCTTCTTGTTTGCAGCATCCAAACACATCCCTTTCATAAATGACATTTGTAGCAGGTATGAGATCATCTTCCAGTACATTTACAATGGCTGTAACATTGTGTTGCTGATCTGCTGTGAGGGTCACATTGTGTTTATACACATGCCTGCATTCACTGCCCATGACTCTTCTCAGAGTTGCTGCCGGCACTCCTGCACATTTCTCATTCCAGCCTGTAGCCAGACAATAATCTTCACATTCAGCTCTGAAAGATTCCCAATTGCTGCTCCAATCCCCACTCATTGTCATCCCCTCTGGGGGAGGTATGCCATTCATGGCAGCCATATTGTCAGGAAGCCTCTGAGCTATCAAATCTCAGACAATCCTCAGTCTCAGGCTGTAGTTCACAAACCTGTGTTTCCCAAAGCTGCTGCGCTCCAAACAAGAGGCTCAGTCCTGATTCCAGTCACTTCTGACACCATGTTTCATGTACAGGAATGAAGACAACACAAGCTGCTGGTGTGAGGAATCATGTTGTACAACAGAACTACATCCAGGTCAGCATAGAACAGGAAGCAGGAAGTAGAAGGCCATGCAATATTCCCGGATACAAGTCGGGTCACAGGATTTGTACAATGACTCTATAACAGTTTCCATCTTGTTGTATCATGAATGTAGTATGGAAGATGAGTCCTATGTACTAGGAATGGTCATTGGAAGGACAGAATAGGAGCCACATGATTGGCTGGCCAACCCCGTGACAGTATAGACTAGTGGGTGACATTGATTGAGATCTGCCCGCGGTGTGTATACAATCACCCGGCTAATGTCTAATATCAGGGGACAAAATGTGCCAGCATTCATATCAGACTAAGGGAAAATGGCCGCCAGAGGAGGGACAGGCGGGCTACAACAAAATGGAGGAGGAAGATCTAATCCACTGTAATGTAAAAACACTATATTAGACCAAAGGAAAATGGCTGCCAAATAAGGGACAGACAGGCTACAACACAATGGCGCCCAATTAGTCTATTAAGGATTATAATAGTATATATAGGCAGCTGTACGTCCGATGGCCAACTCCTGAGGAAGTCACGTGATGTGATGTAACCTGTAGAGTGGGACAATAACGTCAAGGTGATAAATAGGAAGTTTACGAGCCGCCATCGTCTTTTGCTTTTCAGGTTATTTTCTCTGTTGTTTTATGCTATTCAGCTTTTTTTTGGACCAGCACCATCTAGTGTCTGCTCTCCATACTGCAGCCTCTGTATAAATCTCTCTGGAGTCACTTCCTGTCTGGTGTCACTTCCTGTCTGTCACTTCCTGTCTGTTACTTCCTGTCCCGGGAACACTTTCCTCCTTTCAGCCATTTTAGATCGGCTTCCAGACGATCCTGTGATTGTCGGTCTCCATCCTGAACACACGGCCACCATAGGACCAGCATGGGATCTTCTCCATGTCAGAGCACACGGGTAAGTCAGGTGGATCTCCTATTCCTGGTCCCGGCTCCTGTCCCTGCTATAGACCGACCAATCATCTGTGAGGAACCTTCCTCCTCGTCATCGATGATCTGGGTGTATTATTATTATTTATTCCAGGTACTTATATAGCGCCGTCAGTTTACATCTATATTGTACATTCCCATCAGTCCCCGCCCCCGAGGAGTGTACAATCTAAGGGCCCTAACTCACATTCATACATACACATACTAGGGACAACTTAACCAGGAGACAATTCACCTCCCAGCATGTCTTTGTAGTGTGGGAGGAAACAGGAGTACCCGGAGGAAACCCACGCAGGCACAGGGAGAACATGCAAACTCCAGGCAGGTGGTGCCATGGTTGGGATTTGAACCAACAACCCGAGTACTGCCAGGTGGAAGTGCTAACCACTCAGCCACTGTGCTGCCCCGTGCTGTATATATCTCAGCATCTACTTCTCAGTGTTGGTTTCCTCCTCATTGCCGGCCATTAAATGGGCCTCAGAATGGCTCCGGTATTCCCTCCTAGGAAGGACATTCAGGCCGATCTCCCACCATGTTCCTCTGATGTGTCCGAGACAGAATAACAGGAGAGACACCAGGAGAACCCGCTGGGACCTGACACTCCGAGAACCAGAGTTATGGTGGAGTATAGACCCTTCCTGAGATACTCCTCCCTGGGAACGGTCATACCTCCGTACTCCTCTCCTGTACATACCCATCACTGTCATACCTCCGTACTCCTCTCCTGTACATACCCATCACTGTCATACCTCCGTACTCCTCTCCTGTACATACCCATCACTGTCACACCCCCCATACTCCTCTCCTGTACATACCCATCACTGTCATACCTCCGTACTCCTCTCCTGTACATACCCATCACTGTCACACCTCCGTACTCCTCTCCTGTACATACCGATCACTGTCATACCTCCGTACTCCTCCTGTACATACCCATCACTGTCATACCTCCGTACTCCTCTCCTGTACATACCCATCACTGTCATACCTCCACACTCCTCTCCTGTACATACCCATCACTGTCATACCTCCACACTCCTCTCCTGTACATACCCATCACTGTCATACCTCCGTACTCCTCTCCTGTACATACCCATCACTGTCATACCTCCGTACTCCTCTCCTGTACATACCCATCACTGTCATACCTCCGTACTCCTCTCCTGTACATACCCATCACTGTCACACCTCCGTACTCCTCTCCTGTACATACCCATCACTGTCACACCTCCGTACTTCTCTCCTGTACCAACCCATCACTGTCACACCTCCGTACTCCTCTCCTGTACATATCCATCGCTGTCACACCTCCGTACTCCTCTCCTGTACATACCCATCGCTGTCATACCTCCGTACTCCTCTCCTGTACATACCCATCGCTGTCATACCTCCGTACTCCTCTCCTGTACATACCCATCGCTGTCACACCTCCGTACTCCTCTCCGGTACATACCTATCACTGTCACACCTCCGTACTCCTCTCCTGTACATACCCATCACTGTCACACCTCCGTACTCCTCTCCGGTACATACACATCACTGTCATACCTCCGTACTCCTCTCCGGTACATACCCATCACTGTCACACCTCCGTACTCCTCTCCGGTACATACCCATCACTGTCACACCTCCGTACTCCTCTCCGGTACATACCCATCACTGTCACACCTCCGTACTCCTCTCCGGTACATAACCATCACTGTCATACCTCCGTACTCCTCTCCTGTACATACCCATCACTGTCATACCTCCGTACTCCTCTCCTGTACATACCCATCACTGTCACACCTCCGTACTCCTCTCCTGTACATACCCATCACTGTCACACACCCCACACTGCTCTCCTGTACGTACCGATCACTGTCATACCTCCACACTCCTCTCCTGTACATACCGATCACTGTCACACCCTCCACACTCCTCTCCTGTACATACTACCCACCATCGTATCATCTGCAACTCCTCTCTTACATTTACTACCTGCAGTTATGCTCTTCTTCTTAAATTGGGGAATAACTCGATGACTTACATACTTTTCAGACCTTGTGAAATATTCTTGGCTGTTTTGAAAATAATACACTTTAATTTGTATTTCATGATAAATCCTGCCTCATCTCTGCCTCTCTACCTGCAGCCTAACAATGAGGCGTGCATGCAGCCACTGATCTATTTCTGGCTTTTGTCTCTCAGACATTCTAATGTTCATTTCTCCAAACGTCCTCCAGGACAGCCTTCCTGAGACACAACTCCTCCCTCTGGGACAGGAAATACGTAAGCACAATTCTATAAATGGCGGACAACCAGGCCTCCCTCCTGAGTTTTTAGTGTTTCCTCCGGAAGGATGGGTTCAGTCATCTAGGAACTGATTGTCGAAGTCCTGGGCCCTAGAGGTTGCTGGTGGCTCCTGGTCTGTCTTACTTCCTCCTGCCTGACATGATCCCTTCAGGGGGAGTGGGGCTGCGCTCCTGATATCTTTCCATGCCTCAGTCGATGATGACCATCGGGGGTTTCCTCTGGGGTCCAGGATCTTTGATGCCTGTCATTCTCCTTCCCGTGTAGGGGGGGGGCTTCAGCATCCGATGCACAGTGGGGCAGAGTGACTGCCAAGCAGGCGTGTGAGTAGCCGCAACTTCTGGGTGCTGTCCAGGAACCGGAAGTTCTGGCTGCTGTGACGTCGTCGACTGGCGCCTGAGACTCGTGGTTCCAGTCTCCATAGCGACACTAGCATCTGGTTAGGCATCCAATCTGGTGTACAGACTCAGCAGAGCCTGTGGCTCTACACCAAGAGGGATGGATGGAAGGCGCTGGCACTTCTCAGGCATACCCTGCTCCTTCAAGCACTGGCTCCTCTAAGGTAAGCTTGGGGACTCTGATCCCTCTTGCTGACCCTGGTGGGCACACTTCCTTTTCTTGCTCCCCCAGCACAGTGGTTTTGTATGAGGGGCCCTGGGCTGATTATTTTCTGTATTAAGTTTTTTCTTGCTTATTGTAGGTTAAAGTCCAGGACAAGGTGCAGAGTCAGACCCCCAAGAAGAAGTGTGCAGTTTGTGCAGCTAAATTGGGTTCAGCTTGGGAAAAACCCTTATGCTGCAATTGTGTGGCTAGCCTAATTAAGGATAAGTCATTTACAGCGTGCCATAAAGTGCTCACCTCCATTAAGGATGACATGTTGTCTACATTTCAATCCTTTAGATCCCTGTTGGAAAAATGCAGCCGCCACTGGATCCTTGGACCCAATCGGTGGGTTTGGAGGTAGCAGATGCATTAAAAGGGGAGGAGGACCCGGAGAAGGATCGTAGGTCCCGGGTAGATTCAGGCTCATAAGAGGAGGACGGTGAAGATTGCTCCTCCAGTGGTTCCAGGAACAAATTGCCCCTGGAAGATGTGGACGACCTCATTAAAGCTATCTACAAAACCTTAGAGATCGAGGAGGAGGATGTTTGCCTATCTAAGCATGACCTCATGTATCAAGGTTTGCATTCTAGAAAGACTAGGGTCTTTCCAGTCCATAGTTCCCTGGTTGATACCATTAGGCATGAATGGGAAAGCCCCGAGAGGAAACCCTTTTTCTCAGTTAAGCTAGCGGCTTGAACCTCTGCCCTAGTGAATTCAGCTAAAAGGGCATTTTGGTTAAAAACCTGGGCAGGGAACTCAGCATTCAAACTGCACCTTTGTGCCTTACCCTTTATTGGCGATAATCTTTTTGGTCCAGGTCTCGCGAAGGCTCTGGAATGTACGGCCCATAACAAGAGGACATTCCCAGAGATTAAGAAAAGGTTTTACTCTAGTAGGGTTTTTTGTCAAAAAACACATGCCCAGCAGGCTAAGGAGGTTCAGCCTAAGAAACATTGGACAGGGCACAGGAATAGGGGAAGAGGAGGAATCTTATTCAATCCTCCTCAAAACCCACCAAGTCTCATCTCAATGACTTGAACGTCCCAATGGAAAGAAGACTGGGGACCTTTCTCCCTCAGTAGGCTTCAATCTTCTCTAAACTGTACATCTTCGACTTGATCAAGAAGGGGTACAGGTTGGAGTTCAACTTCAGTCCCCCCGCCAGGTATCTGGTAACCCACCTTCCCAAGGATCGGGAAAGGGTGCAGGCCCTGCGTGTCCTAATTGGGGACCTAGTAGGTCAGCAGGTACTTACCAGAGTTCCCCGGGACGAGCAGGGAACGGGATGTTATTCCCATGTGTTTGTAGTAAAAAAACCCTCGGGCACGTGACCGTGAGAGCAGATTTATCATTTTTAAAGGCACCCCCTCGGGTCGTGAACTCACGATCGCTAATGTCTATGCACCAAATTCTGCGCAAGCATCCTTCTTTTCCCGTTTATTTCAAAATTCTTGATAGGTTTCTATCCCCTCGTTTATTGGTGGGAGGTGATTTTATTTGGTAGTTAACCCCCTTTTAGACCAAAGGTCATCCTCACCATCCTCCCAGGCCTTCCCAAAATCCCTTACCAAAAAATTAGACACACTTCAACTGGTAGACTCCTGGAGGGCACATAATGTAGGAGCTAGAGATTATTCATTTTACTCCCACCCACATGAGTCTTATGCTAGACTAGATTATATCTATTGCTCCCCCATTCTGCTGGCTAACTCTAGGAAAGCTTGCATTCATTTAAGCCCCAGGTCAGATCATAATATTATCGCGCTGTCTATCACTTTTATAGGTCTAGCCCCTACTCCCTACTCCTGGAGACTTAACGACTCTATGCTTACGGATACTAACACCCGCCATGAAGTAGTTACTTCCATTCAAGAATACTTTCAGTCAAACACGACCCCCGATATCTCCCCGGCCATCTTGTGGGTAGCCCATAAGGCGGTCCTGCGAGGTCACCCTATTTCTATGGATTCTTCTAGAAATAGAGAGCGATGGAAACAAATTCAGAAACTTACCCGAGAATTAGAATCACATTATAGGGCTCATGTTGGCAATCCATCTCTCCGTAACAAACCATGATATCGCAAAAGCGTCTAGAACTGAATACTTTACTATCCCAGAAAACTGAAAAAGCTCTACGCTGGTCGAAGGCCTCCTTTTTATTATATAGTAATTCAGGGTCTACTATGTTGGCACAGAAATTAAACCTTTAAATATGACCCCCACATATATACAAGTTACGTACTAAATCCGGCAGTATCTCCTCTCTTCCTCGTGAAGTCCTGGGTATTTTTGAAAATTTTTATTCCACCCTATTAGCTCCCCCACAACCAACTTCTGCTTCCTCAAACGTCTCATGGCTTGATTCTATACCCCTCCCTGCTCTCACACCCTCTCAGATATCCTCTCCCAATGCCCCATGCACTTTGAAGGAAATATCCTGTGTGATTAGCACACTAAGAACTTCCACAGCACCGGCCCTGATGGGTTCACGGCCAGTTATTATAAACATTTTGCTCCTACATTGGCTCCCTCTTTGATGTCATTATTCAATGATGTTTTGCAGGGCGGTAGGTTTCCTGAGGAGATACTCTTGGCTAACCTGTCTCTATTACCTAAACCCCTGAAAGACCATCATTTACCTCAAAACTATAGACCAATCTCAGTGATGAACAATGATCTGAAAATATTTAGCCACATTCTGGCAGATAGGTTGGCCCCATTATCTCCTCTTTGGTCTCACCGGAGCAATCGGGATTTATCCCAGGCAGACTTATCACGGACAATATTCCTCTCACATTAAATGTTATTCAGGACGCCAATTTGCATTCTAAAGAAGTTTTGTTGCTGAGCCGGGACATTAACAAGGCCTTTGGTGGTGTCCTCTGGCCATATTTGTTTTCATTACTGCAGAAGATGGGCTTTAGTGATGAATTTCTGTCTGGTGTACATGCTTTGTATGACTCCCCCCAAAACAAGAATAAGACTTCCAGGCTGCAATTCTGTATTTTGTACACTAGGCGGAGGTACCCGTCAGGGTTGTCCTCTTTCACCCTTATTATTGGCGCTTGTTTTGGAACCCTTGGCAATTGCAATAATCACACTCAGACATTTCTGGTTCCCCATTATTGGTTCACATTTCACAATTTGTATGTATACAGATGATGTTATGCTTTTCCTTACTAAACTGTTGGTGTCATTGCCTGACTTCTGCTCATTATTGAATGACTTTGTAACAGTATCAGGTCTTACTGTAAATTTTACTAAATCAGTAGTTCTGCCTATTAATGTTCCGATTCCCTGGGTGCATCTCTCCGCAATTCTTTTCCATTTCGTTGGGCCACAGATCAGATTTCATACCTAGGTATAAACCTCACCCCCAGATACTCAAAATTATTTGCTGCTAATTGGCCACCATGTGTGTCACGCCTCTCACCTCTATTGAAGATCTGGCATGGATCCCCTATCTCATTCTTGGCAGAGTCACGGCAGTAACAATGAATGTCTTCCCTAAATTACTTTATTTAGATCACTCCCAATCCCTGTCTCAAAAACGTTCTTAGATCGCTTTCAACGGATTATTAATCATTTTATTTGGCGTAACAAACGCCCTCGTTTTACTTCATCGGTCCTCTACCGGTCACAATGGGTGGGAGGCCTAGGTCTCCCCAATTTCTGGCTTTACTACCTGTCAGCCCTTTTCGCACAACTATCACAATGGGCGACTATTACTTCCCAGGTCCCATGGATCAGATTTGAATCTGTCTATACATCCGTTCTATTTACCAGGTGTATTATGATCCAAAATCCCCCCCCCCCTCATTATTGCTCTATAATTCCATTGTTGCCCAATCATTGATGTTTTGGTCCCGTTATAAACCTAAATTGAATCTTGTCTCCTCTCTCTCACCAGATTCGTCATTTTTTTTGGTGACCCAAATTTTATTACAGCATTCTCATCTTCACAGGTATTCCGTTGGTGGTATGATAGGTCCTTTATTAGGTCATCTGACTTTCAGAGAGGAGGATCTTGTATCACTTTCGAGATGCTACGCATACTTTTGATATTCCGCTTCGTGAATATTATCATTATCGACACATTAGACATATTTTTAATTCACATTTTGGCCTTACACCTTCATCTCCGATTTCATTTTTTGAATATAATAGCCGTGACTCTCCTAGGGGCAGGGGTCTTATTTCAGATTTGTATCGCCAATTTTTGGTTACTTTCTTTCTCTCACCCCCTCTTTATAGACAGAAATGGGAGGCTGATAGTGATGTCACTTTTTCTGATGAGGATTGGGATTCCATGGTGGATAATGTGTGTAAGAGCTCTAGATCTCTTTCTGTCCATGAGACGGCCCTCAAAGTAATAACCAGATGGTATCATACCCCATCTAGACTACACGCCATGTATCCAGGGACGTCCCACCTTTGTTTCCAGGGCTGTGGCCTTGCTGGTACTCTAGTGCATATACTTTGGGCCTGCCCAAGCCTCTCATTGGTGTAGCACAAAATTTCTGAAGTTGCCTCTGCAGTGGCAGGTGCTCCGGTGCATCTGTCTATGCAGTCCTGCCTACTGGGAGCCCCTATCTCGGGAGTTCAGACTGAGGTTATGAGGCTAATCCATAGCATTTGTATATCCACCCTATGGGCTATTGCCCTACATTGGAAATCCCTCACAGTACCATTGACCACAGTTCTGCAGAGTTGATGCGGTGATGCTCATGGAGAGAATTCATTATACTCTATTGGATAAGATGCATTTATTTGACAGAAAATGGGAACTTTGGAGAACTCACAGGCATTTACTAGATCAATAAGGACCATTTATGCTTTGATTGATTGAGTTACTTTGTTGGTCGTTTTATAACTCTGCCTCCCTCTCTACCTATATTGCTCATGTACTAAATTTCTTTTCTCTTTTTCCTTTTCTTCTACATAATTCCACCTTTGAAATGAATACTGCAGTTGTTCCTTGTTTCTGTTGTATATTCTATTTGAATCTGTAATACCATTTTGAAGTCTATTTCTTAAAAAACAAAAAATTTAAAAACAAAAAATTATATATTTAGTATAATTCTACAATTTTTGCAACTAACAGCTCAATGCTGTTAGCTAAACCTTCTACTAATAGCTGGACAACAAAATAACAAACGGATCACCCTTTCATCCAGCTGTGGTCTAATGCTGTTTAATGCCCATGATACCCAGCCAAGCATAGCCTCTTTGAACAATGCATACACTTACCAACTGCTTATATCTGCAGGCTGACATCTTATTCCCAATAGTCTATCCTTGGCCTGACTCCTCTATACAACAGATGGTTAATATCTTGTTTTTTGGCCTCTGTGGCTTCTGAAGATGTTCACTGCTCCCCCACATTTTCCTTGGTAGCCCGAGTTGGGCCTGCCCAGGACTGTTTTTTTCCATCTATTTATATCCCAGTGACATAGACAGATGGACAACCTACCTGTTTTCACATCATGGCCTTTTGGCCTCCTGACCTGTTTTGTCAGACATTTCTCTCTCTTTACTAACCTTGCTTCCCCCTCTTCTCTCCTCTTTCTTTCTCTTATTCCTGTCCCAGGGGTGATGATGTCTCCATGATGCAACACCTACAATCAGCTTTGCATCTGTCCTTTATCATGGCTCCAATAAATATACTTACCCTGAATGTTCGGGGAATGAAAAAGTTAAGGCCTTCAAATCCTTTGCATCTGCCAAAGCACATGTGGTGTGCCTGCAGGAGACTCATTTCACTGCCAGCCATATGCCGAAATATCTCAGCTCTTCCTACCCACAGGTTTATATGGCTTCTGCCGCAACTAAACACACAGGTGTACTCAAAGCTTTCCACTGCTCTACTCCCTTTACACCCAAGGCAGGGATCTGGGACCCAGAGAGCCGTTATATTTTCTAATGGGTCACCTTGACTCAGAGGTCACTATAGCTTCATACTATGCCCCAATTGCAGTCCTAACTCCCATTTGCTACAAGTAATAGATTCCCATAAATTAGGTACACTTTTACTATGTGGCAATTCCAATCAGCTAGTTTATCCCTTTTTAGACAAATCCCCCATAACCTCTTATCCATCCACATCCTCCTTCCAGCAACAACTCCAACAATGCTCTCTCATAGACACATGGCAAGAAGCTAACCCAGCTAGAAGACACTATACATACTACTCATAGCCACATAAAACTTTCTCCCACATTGACAATATATTTCTGACTAGAGGTATGTCCCCAGCCCTCCTATCCTGAACCATCATACCTTACCTCTGGACTGGTCACAAAGCTGTCCTCTTGACCCTCTCCTCCTTAGTACCCCAACAAACTAGCACTACATGGAGTCTAAATGGCCCACCCATCCCACAGACTGGACATTGGACTAGCCATCAAAGAATACCTGACACATAACACAACTGATGACATCTCTCTCCTGACCTTTTGGGAAGCCCATAAGTCTGTAATTAGAGGAGCCTGTATCAGCCAAGCCTCACATCTCAAGAAAGGACAGCGAGCAATCCATCACCGCTTAGACACCTCATTTCATCAGGCCAACAAAGCCTTCCAATCAGACCCCTCGCCTTCTCATAGATTGTCCTGGACAAGACCAGGCTAGAAATAGATGTTTTCTTGACAGAATCAGATGAAAAAGTTCTACGCCAATCCAGGCATGAACATTATATGAACACAAACAAACCTGACACTTTTCTATCCCTGGGACTGCGAACCTCAGACCACACACACAGACTTGTCCATTTAAAGATTACAAAAACTTCACACACCAGCCATCCTAATAAAATATTACAGGTCTTCCACAAACATCTAGCAGAATTATACTCTGAGACCGGCTCCTATGATGAATCGCAGGCCACTGAACTTTTCTCAAGCCTATCTCTACCAACACTCTCAGCTTCTCAATGTTCTTCCCTGGAAACACCTATTACAGAACTTGAGGTCCCGAACTCCATCAAGTCCCTAAAGTCTAATAAGTGGCCTGGCCCAGACAGCTTACAGCCCTATATTCCAAAATATTTACTAACCTCCTTCCACCTTTATTGGTTAATGCATTTAATGCCTTACTCAAAGGTTATTCTTTCTGCTCAGACTCCCTAACAGCAGTCATTTCTATGCTACCTGAACCCCAATCAGATCACACCACATGGCTTCATTACACACCAATCTCCCTTCTTAACTTGGATGTTAAAATCCTAGAAAAATCCTATCTGCATGGCTGAACTCCATCATAGGCACCTTGATACACAAGGATCAGATGGGTTTTAACCCCCCTCTGCCAAGCCGAGACCACAGAGTGATTTTGCTAGAACATGCAGCTTGCATACGCCGCATACCCGGCTGTTTCCTTTCCTTAGACATAAAAAAAGCCTTTGACTCCAATGGATATCACCCCTTTACACCTCCCCAAGGGCTTACTTGAGGTACGTGGGTTACAAGTCAGACTTTTTTTCCATACAAAGGGGAATGAGGCAAGGCTGCCCCTCCCCCCCCCTCCTTTTCTAGCGATGAACCTTTAGCACAGCTGATAAGAACTAACACAAATATTAAAGGATTAGAACTTGGCGGTCATCATCATAAGTTATGCTTTTTCTCTGATGACAATCTCCTCTTCATGTCTTCTCCTTTGATCTCAGCACCCAACCTTCTCCAATGCCTGGACCAATTTGCAGTGATTTTGGACCTGGTTGTGAATCCCAAAAAGTCTACAGCTCTTAATATCTCTCTACCCTCCTTAACTGTGTCACAACTACAACATCCTCCACCCTTCTCTTGGTCCATTCAATATATTCCTGATTTAGGACCCAAGCTGATGGCAGACCTTATTATTCTATATTCTGCTATCTACCCTCCTATGTTAACACACCTTACTAATCTTATGACATCCTGGTCCAGACTACCCCTCTCATGGATGGGTTGTATCATGATTGTAAAAAATGACAATTCTGCCCAAAATATTATACCTTTATTGGGTCCTACCCATATCTATACCTTTTTGTTTCCTCTGCATATTAGTGTCGCGGTACCACTTATGTATGGGGCACTATTAAACTGCATCTGCCCAGGTCCATCCATACCTTACCGAAACTTAGAGTAGTCTGGGGCTTCCGAAGTTTGCAAAATATTTCCAAGCTGCACATCTTGCTCAACTCCCTAAATATCATGCAGTAAAAATGACCCCCTCCCCCCCATGGGTCGCTATAGAGTCAGTAGATTGTGACCCCTTATCAGATTCCAATTTACTATGGCTACACTCCAGAGACCATCGCTCACTGCAAGACTTAATTACTCAACACTACCTGTCACAGCTGCCCTCCCCAGCCCCTTCTCTGTCCCTGCTCTCTCTCTGCCATCTCTCATCCATGCCCCTCCCCCCTCCTGCAAATATGAAATGAATTCCTAAGGCAAGCTTGAGCCACCCTAGCTCTGCCCCCCCCCCGGTTGCCTAGGTGACTAGGGGGGTCCAACCAGTTTTAAGAAGCTGATGCAGAGCTCCCGAGGTATTCATCGCTGGGTAGCTGACGGAAGGAGCCCGAGAGATATGGCCGGGACCTTTTGTGGCCAGGCTTGGCAGAGACCCAAGGCTGCCTAGGACCCCCCTTCTCCCAGAGCTGGGGGAGACTTTACTTGCTACAGAGACTCTCCCTTGGCTCTCAGTGCTGGACTTTAAGTGTTTTGGTCCTTCCGTGTCATCCTAGACTGGCGTATTCACCCTCCCTGCGAACTCCCCTATTCGGTGACTGCCGTCTGTTTGTCTCAATAAAGCTTTGTGCGTTTGCCATCTACTCTGTGTGTTCTGTCCTGCCTACGCTCCGTCACACTACCCATCTATCTGGGACAGTCTAAAGTTCTGATACACCTTACAGTCACCCCATAACCCACTCATGGCATACCTCCTCATTCCTGGCTTTTATCCAGCATGGATGCCTCCATCTTCTTTTCATGCTTGTCCTAGAGCTAGTCTAGTTCAAACTTACAATTTCACAGCACCAGACTCCTTTATACCCTTCCAAACCCTATGTGACTCCCACAAAATATCTAGACATGAACTTTTTAGATATCTTCAGATCAATCACTTTTGTTCCTCCCACTTACACACCAACCCCCTCCCTCCCAGACATGACCAGGTTTGAACACTGTAACGGGTTTGCTCGGCAGCGGGTGTGTGTGACCCCCTGGATGGGTGCACAACACAAAACACAGGCACAGCACAACAGTGGAGGTGAAAAAAACAAAAAGGTGCAGTTTATTTACAATATTTACAGAAAAACGTAAAAAAAATAAGAAACATCAAATCCTGGCCAACTTGGATACTTACTGTACAACATAGCTTCCCTAGCTATCCACCAGGTATAGCCTGATGCTATACCTAGCCCCTGTTAGTTGGAGGCTTAGCCACACAGGCTTTTGTCTCACTGCACACAGATAGGATGTTGTCCCCAGTCAGTTCAGGCACAGATCTGGTTCCAGGTTGGAGCAACTCCCTAAGCAGGCTGGGAAGTTTTATAAAGGCCTTAACGAGCCCACTATCTTCAGCTGGGCTCATTACCTCAGTGCTGAAGGACTCAGCACTTCCCCCCTAGTGGAACAAATCCCCATATAGTCTAAACCTTGGACAAATGTATCGTCCATCCAAGACGCAACCAGGTCTGTCTCATCCCCCCCCTCCTGTTTCAACCTTGGGGTTGTAACACCAGTAGCCAGGCAGGCATGAACCCGGGATAAAGCATCCACATTTCCCATCTGAACTCCAGGGCGATGCTTTACCGTGAAGTTCATTTCTTGTAGGGCCAGGAACCACCTATTTACCCTTCTATTGATCTCTTTATTTTGAGCCATCCATTTCAAGGGAGCGTGATCCATGACTAGGTCAAAATGTCTGCCTAGCAGATAGTACCGCAGGGAATCTAGAGCCCACTTTACTGCTAAACACTTCTTCTCAATTGTGGTGTAATTTTCCTTGTGAGACTTAAGCTTTCTGCTCAGGTAGATTACCGGGTGCTCCTCCCCCTTCCAAACCTGGGACAACACTGCTCCTAAGCCAACATCGGATGCATCCGTCTGGACCACAAAGTCTTTTGAGAAGTCTGGTGAGTATAGAACTGGCTGGCTACATAAGGCCCTTTTTAAAGACTGAAATGCTGCTTCAGCCTCCGGGGACCACTTAACCACGACTGACTCCTTCCTTTTTGTCAAGTTGGTTGGGGCACTGCCAGAGAAGCAAAATGGGGAATGAATCGCCGATAGTAGCCAGCAATACCTAGAAAAGCCCGTACCTGCTTCTTGTTGTTTGGGCGAGGCCAACTCTATCGCTTCAACTTTGTTGATCTGGGGTTTTATTACTCCTCTCCCAATGGTGTACCTGGCCTCTTCCTGTCCAATCGTACACTTCTTTGGGTTGGCCGTAAACCCAGCTTTCCGTATTGAGTCTAGTACAGCCTGAACTTTTGGCAAATGTGAGGCCCAATCTGCGCTATGGACAATCACATCGTCCAGGTAAGCTGCAGCATACTTCTGATGGGGGCGAAGAATTTGATCCATTTTGCGCTGAAAGGTAGCCGGTGCATTCTGTAACCCGAACGGCATTCTTCTATACTGGAATAACCTTCTGGGGTTCCAAATGCAGTCTTCTCCTTTGCTGACTCAGCTAGGGGTATCTGCCAATATCCTTTGGTCAAATCGAGCGTCGTCATGTACCGGGCTGCTCCCAGACGGTCGATTAATTCATCTATCCTCAGCATGGGGTAGGTGTCAAACTTTGTAACTTTATTTAACTGTCGGAAGTCATTACAAAATCGCCAGCTCCCATCCGGTTTGGGCACCAACACTATGGAGCTGGACCAGCCACTCTGGGACTCCTATCGCAACCAGGTGATTTCACCTGCCTACTGTCACATAACATATGTAAATGTGACCCCCATGTCAGAGGTTTGATTTCCACCTTTATATACACAGCTACCAGCTCCACCACCTTACACTTCATACCATATACAGTTGTGTTCAAAATAATAGCAGTGTGTTGGAAAAAGTGACTAAAGCTGAAAATCCTTCTAATAGCTTTTATTTCCATCCACACAAATGCATTGGGAACACGACACATTCTATTCCAAATCACAACATGAAGAAAAATACATCAAATTTGTGTTGTTCCTCTAAAAAAATATATAAACTGAAAAATGTTTGAAGATTTTGCTTTCCTTTGAATGACTTCATGAATATTTGGTTGTAGTCGCACTGTTTCTGAGAACTGCTGTACATCTGTGTTGCATGGAGTCACCCAACTTCTGGCCCCTGTGATCAGGTATTCCAGCCCAGGATGATTGGACCACATTCCACAGTTCTTCTCTATTTCTTGGTTTTGCCTCAGAAACTGCATTTTTGATGTCACCCCACAAGTTTTCTATTGGATGAAGATCCGGGGATTGGGCTGGCCACTCCATAACGTCCATCTTGTTGGTCTGGAACCAAGATGTTGCACGTTTACTGGTGTGTTTGGGGTCGTTTTCTTGTTGGAACACCCATTTCAAGGGCATTTCCTCTTCAGCATAAGGCAGCATGACCTCTTCAAGTATTCTGATGTATTCAAACTGATCCATGATCCCTGGTATGCGATAAATAGGCCCAACACCGTAGTATGAGAAACATCCCCATATCATGATGCTTGCACCACCATGCTTCACGGTCTTCACAGTGTACTGTGGCTTGAATTCAGTGTTTGGGAGTCGTCTGACAAACTGTCTCCGCCCACTAGACCCAAAAAGAACAATCTTACTTTCATCAGTCCACAAAATGTTGCGCCATTTCTCTTTAGGCCAGTCAATGTGCTCTTTGGCAGATTGTAACCTCTTCAGCACACGTCTTTCTCCCAACAGTGGGACTTTGCGGGGACTTATTGCAGATAGCTTGGCTTCACATAGGCGTCTTCTAATTGTAACAGTCCTCACAGGGAACGTCACACCTTCTTTCATCTTCCTGGAGCTGATTGTTGGCTGAGTCCGCCCCATGTTGGCTATTCTTCTATCCATTCCAATGGTAGTTTTTCACTTTCTTCCACGTCTTTCAGGTTTTGGTTGCCATTTTAAAGCATTTGCCATCATTTTAGCTGAGCAGCCGATCATTTTCTGCACTTCTTTCTATGTTTTCCCTTCTCCAATCAACTTTTTAATCAAGATACGCTGTTCTTCTGAACAATGTCTGGAACGACCCATTTTCCTCAGAATTTCAGAAAGAAATGCACTGTAACCAGCATGTCCAACATTTGCTGCCTTCCTTCCTTAAATAAGGGCAATAATTGCCGCCTGTTTTTCAAAGAATGAATGACCTCACTAATAGAACTCCACACTGCTATTATTTTGAACACGCCCCTTTCAATGAGTGATTCAATGAGACAGAATCAGCAGCATGCATGTCATGACTGTTGGGTCTGTTGGATTTCTATGACTCTACTACACCTGCTAGGAAATTATTTGCCATGTAGAAATCTCATATGATGTCCTCCCAGAATGCGTTCTTCTGCATGCCCCGGGGGCATGAACCTGGCGATCTCCATGATCGCTGTGTCCTATGACACGCTGGTCATCAGGAATTACAGTTGCCGGTTCTCGACTGCACTTTCCTCACCCTGTCAGAGCAAGAGGAAGGTACTGCCAGCAGTTGTCAGAGGAGGGATCATCAGGGCACTTATGATCAGTGCCCTGAGGATCGGTGCCCAGCAGCACCACCCATCAGTTCCGCCCACAAGTGCCCAGCAGTGCCACCCACCTTTGACCACCAGTGCCGCCCAGCAGTGCCGCCCGTCAGTGCCCAGCACTGCTGCCAATCAGTGACAACTATCAGTACCCATCATCAGTGCCACCTATCAGTGCCGCCTCATTAGTGCTGCCTATCAGTGCCCATCAGTGCTGCCTATCCTTGCTGCCTATCAGTGCAGCCTCATCAACGCACATCAGTGAAGGAGAAAAATTACCTGTTTGCAAAATATTTTAATAGAAACAAAGAAACTTTTTTTTCAAATTTTTGCTTTTTTTTTGTTTATAGCGCAAAAAATAAAACAGCCAGCGGGGAGTAAATACCACCAAAAGAAAGCTCTATTTGTGTAAAAAAAAAAGATAAAATTTCAATTGAGTACAATGTTGCATGACCGCGCAATTGTCATTTAAAGTGCGACAATGCTGAAAATTGGCCTAGTAAGGAAGGGGTATAAGTGCCTGGTAGGCAAGTGGTTAAGGACCCCACTGGCACCTATCAGTGCCGCCTCATCAGTGCTGCCTATCAGTGCCGCCTCATCAGTGCTGCCTATCAGTGTTGCCTATCAGTGCCACATATCAGTGCTGCCTATCAGTGCCGCCTCATTAGTGTTGCCTATCAGTGCACATCAGTGAAGGAGAAAAATTACCTGTTTGCAAAATGTTATAATAGAAACAAAGAAACTTTTTTTTTTTTTAATTTTTTGCTCTTTTTTTGTTTATAGCACAAAAAATAAAACACCCAGCGGGGAGTAAACACCACCAAAAGAAAGCTCTATTTGTGTAAAAAAAATGATAAAAATGAGTACAATGTTGCATGACCGTACAATTGTCATTTAAAGTGTGGCAACGTTGAAAGTTGAAAATTGGCCCGGTAAGGAAGGGGGTATAAGTGCCTGGTAGGCAAGTGATTAAGGACCCCACTGGCACCTTTTTGGGGGGGTAACCAAAATTGACAGGTACCCGCTCCCACTTCTACTACAATCACCTAGGTGATCAGAAGCGGAAGTTGTCCTCCCCCCTCCCTCCCTGTAGTCTTCTGGGACACATGAAAGGTCCTAGAAGACTACAGGACCATTCACAAAGCACAGAGATACTTGCACATGCTCAGTGGGCACCTGGATGTGAAGCCGCAAGCTGTCACAGCTGGGTGCCCACACTGAAGATGCCGGCACTGGAAACACAGGGCGGCCGGTGAAACGGGCTGCGGGGAGGACACCATGAGATCGAGGGACAGGTAAGTGCCTGTCTTTTAAAAGTCAGCAGCTACTGTTTTTGCAGCTGATGACTTTTATTTTTTTTTTATTTTCACTGGAACTCCACTTTAATGTATGAAGATATTATTTGTAGTGTACAAATTACAACCTGTACGTTACCTCTAAGGGTTGTACCCCTTCTGACTTACTGTTGGTGAGTCCTGCAATCACATTGTTATGAGCTCCTTGTAAAACTATTATCTCTTTCCAATAAAATCTATGAACAAGAGAAGATATGGACCCCACAATTCCTCTATATACTCCACAATTCTCCCATGTGGACACCTCGTAAGTGGTTCTCCAGTATAGACTCCCAGTTTGAGGAACTCATTTAGAAGAAGTCATCAGCTAGAATCAAACTCACTACTCTACAGTATGGTGAAGACCAAGGAGGCCTAGCAATACCAAATGTTAGACTTTATATTATAGCTGCCCAACTTCAACATCTTACCAGGTGGGACTTAGTAGACACATTAGATCCCATCCATCGATTGCTACTTCCATCAGATACAGATTTCACATCACTCTCTGTCAGGGCTCCAGGTATGACCAGAGATGTGTGGACTGACACAGGGAAATGCAGGCTCAAGGATGGTGTAAAAGTAATATAATTTATTTAAGGTTACACAATACACAGAACACACAGTGCAAAACCAAACCTTAAGCTAGTCCCAATATGTGTAGGAACACAAGCATAGTCAGGCAGGCCGGGTCGGTAACAATCAGGCAGGTAGGTACAGGAGGAGCAGGCAGAGAGTAGTCATGTAAAGAGCCAGGGGTCAGTGCAGGAGACAGTCAGCAGGATCAGGATCAAAGCAGGGTCGGCAACAAAGGGTACTTCACAGAACAGATGATCAGGCACAGATAACAAGATACAGGGGCTCATGGGAAACATACACCAAAGCACTGATCACAGGCCCGGCCATTCCTTAAATACAACTCCTGCAATCAGCCTCAGGTGATGGCGGATTGCAGGAGTGAGTCTCTGGTTGCTGAGAGCACCCGCTGGCCAGCCCTGGTACTGCAGCCCACAAGGCAGGTGAGTCCCACCACCATTGGCAAGTCCATTCCTGACACTCTCACAATGGTTAATGGGCTTCAGATGGCACCAGTGGGAAAGGCATGATCTCTCATATATTTATTCCAGTCTTTTGACTCTTACCGAAGACTTATAGAAAGAAATGGGAAACAGAGAAAATAAGAGAGAGTGGTGGGAGGTGATTGTGACCTCCATACCTCTCATCTCTCTGTCCTCTTCACAGAAACTCAGTCATTTCTTTTGCATAGATCTTTCAGGACTCCAGCTCAGTTGTTCAGCTAGGACAGGAGGGATTTCCCCTTATGACCCCAATTGTAGCGGTGATGTCGGGGATTTGATACACATGTTTTGGAGATGTCCAAAATTATTCAAAAAGTGGAACAATATGACCAGTATTGTAATGTTGGTGTTCAATATTCCTCGGGTGTGCCTCTTGGTGTCAATAGAGGAGGAATTATTTACACCTCCTCCTATTACAAGTCATATAGCAATAGTGAGGCTGCTTGACCATAAAAAATATCCCGATCTTGGCTATCATCTCAAACTCCCAGCAGACACCAGTGGATTGAGCAGGTGAACTCCACATTAACATCATAGGTTTTAAAAATTTTAGCTTTTTTAGCCCCATAGAAGGAGAATGGCCAGTTGTATCCTACTGAATGGTGACTACATTGGAGACTGATACTTGGGGTATGATCCTGGAGACACAGGCCTCATTGATCGGTGTCAGCTATCTATGTATGTACTGGGGGGAGTTACTTGCCGTGTACAGCTGAATTGTTCTAGGTTGTTTCTTCTTTTCTCTGTTCATTTGTTTATAAAAGGTAAAAGTGACACCATAGACAAAGCAAGTTATTGTTCTGTATGATCTGTAACAGTGCCACAACTGCCTATACGTGAGAATGTATGACTCCATTGTCTGGGCTGAATGTTGGGAATACTGTGCGCACTTATAAACTTTCTTAATAAAATCTATTTGATTAAAAAAAATACTGTAGATAATGCTGTACATATTCTTTCTATTCATAAGATATATTTAGTAATAAACATTAAAAATAGAAAGTAACTTTATGTAGCCATTTATATAGAATTTTAATTTTTTTTTGTTCTGTACAGGTGGATTGATGAGCCAAGTTTTCGGTCATGTTGGTCTTCATGAATACAGCTGAGTCACATGGAAAACAAGACATATTGGTGTCTTAATTGACTGAAAGTCTTTATTGCAGCTCACTGGAGGATTCACACAGGATACAAGTCATATCTGTGTTCTAAAAGTCATGGTTTGGATCCTCTTCCACATTGATCCAGCCTCAGAGGACAGCAGGAGAAAAGTAATTTCAGTGTTCTGGAAGTGACAATTGCTTTACACTAATGTCCAAACCACATATACATAAGAGGAGTCATTTCAAACTACTTCTTGTTTGGAGATTTTACAATGGAGAGAAAATATATCACACACCAGAAGGTTCACAATGGAGGGAAGTTATATCATTGTTCTGAATGTGGCAAAACTTTTACACGTGAGAGAGACCTTATAGTACACCAAAGAGTTCACACTGGAGAGAAGCCATATCAGTGTTCTAAATGTGATAAAGCTTTTACACAGAAGTCACATCTTATCACACACCAGAGCATTCACACTGGAGAGAAGTCATATCAGTGTTCTGAATGTGATAAAGCTTTTACACAGAAGTCACGTCTTATCAGACACCAGAGGATTCACACTGGAGAGAAGTCATATCAGTGTTCTGAATGTGATAAAGCTTTTACAGTGAAGTCAAATCTTATCACACACCAGATTGTTCACACTGGAGAGAAGTCATATCAGTGTTCTGAATGTGATAAAGCTTTTACACGGAAGTCACATCTTATCACACACCAGAGGATTCACACTGGTGAGAAGTCATATCAGTGTTCTGAATGTGATAAAGCTTTTACACATAAGTCATATCTTATCACACACCAGAGGATTCACACTGGAGAGAGGTCATATCAGTGTTCTGAATGTGATAAAGCTTTTACTCTGAAGTCAAATCTTATCATACACCAGAAGATTCACACTGGAGAGAAGCCATATCAGTGTTCTGAATGTGATAAAGCTTTTACAGTAAAGTCACGTCTTATCAGACACCAGAGGATTCACACTGGAGAGAAGCCATATCAGTGTTCTGAATGTGATAAAGCTTTTACAGTGAAGTCAAATCTTATCACACACCAGAGGAGTCACACTGGAGAGAAGTCATATCAGTGTTCTGAATGTGGAAAAGCTTTTACACATAAGTCAGATCTTATCAGACACCAGAGTATTCACACAGGAGAGAAGCCATATCAGTGTTCTGAATGTGATAAAGCTTTTACACGGAAGTCAAGTCTTATCACACACCAGAGGATTCACACTGGAGAGAAGTCATATCAGTGTTCTGAATGTGATAAAGCTTTTACACGGAAGTCACATCTTATCAGACACCAGAGGATTCACACTGGAGAGAAGCCATATCAGTGTTCTGAATGTGATAAAGCTTTTACACGGAAGTCATATCTTATCACACACCAGAGGATTCACACTGGAGAGAAGCCATTTTAATGCTATCAATATGACAAAACTTTTACAGTTAATGCCGGTCTAATCTATCACTGGAGGATTCACAAATTTCAGCATAGATTAAATACTGGACGAAAAGAGATATTTAAAAAGTTTCAGGTGTCACAAGTTATTTTCACATCCCCAATGTCATCCCACAACCTAGAGAAGAAGGGAGAAGATAAAATGTTACCTTAAAAGAAACAAACTAAAATCTGAGCAAACTGGAATGTAATGATCGGATGAACTGAGTTTAGTGCTTATGTCCATCAATACA
Organism: Staurois parvus; assembly: GCF_062004578.1. Taxonomy (NCBI): domain Eukaryota; kingdom Metazoa; phylum Chordata; class Amphibia; order Anura; family Ranidae; genus Staurois; species Staurois parvus. The sequence continues at coordinate 35,253 of NW_028320465.1, read as the reverse complement.
CAACTAGAAGGGATTTAAATATTTTATATTTTGACAATTTGTTTAAGATAAGCATCAATAACTGAACAGTTTCCCTCATGATTCTCATTCTTTAGCTTTTTTTATGGAGCTTTGACTGAACATGTAATGCATTTTCATGATTCACCAACTGAGTTGTGTTTCCAAGCATTTTCCTCATTTCTGGATCCTGAGGTAATACATGCCCAACATTGCCTCAGTACCAGAGACTAGGATGGGGTCTATTGTCATCTTACCAAGTCTCTGAAGCCTCAGTGGGAGAGTCCATTCCAGGTTCTTCTGACTATTGATACATGATCAGCCAGGCTTGAGGTTTCCAGCTAAGCCCACCTTGTCCACTCCTCCCATTACATGTTCCATCTCCTCTCCCATTATCAATGCCTTCTTTCCACATTTCATCTCCTCTCATTATTATTATACAGGATTTATGGCGCCAACAGTTTGCTCAGCGCTTTACAATATAACGGGAGACAATACAGCAACAATACAGTTAAATACAAGAGGGATAGGAGGACCCTGATCCTTGGAGCTTACAATCTAGGAGGGAGGGGCTAGTGGTACAAAAAAGGTACTAACTGTGGGGGATGGACTGGTTGGAAGAGTAGAAGGTTCCATTATTAGCTGAGGGCAGGATATGCTTCCCTAAAGAGAGAGGATTTCAGAGATTGCTTAAAAGTGAGCAGAGTAGGCGATAGTCTGATAAATTGGGGTAGAGAGTTCCAGAGGATGGGGGAAGCTCTGGAGAAGTCCTGGAGATGAGCATGGGAGGAGGAGACAAGGGAGCTAGAGAGCAGGAGGTTGTGCGAGGAGCGGAGAGTACGGTTTGGGTGATATTTGGAGACAATATTGGTGATGTAATTTGGGGCAGAGTTATAAATGACTTTATATGTTATTGTTAATGTTTTGAATTTTTTTTTTTTTATTCCAAAAAAGTTTTATTGAAATATGAAAGGCTTAACAAATCATATACAGATACGGATCGCAGTCCGCAAATGTACCTCTTACATGTTCTCCTGTAATGCAGACGGGACCAAGACATTTAATTAAATTGTAGATCATCCTGAAACAAAGTCCTACAATAAAGCAGATGCATAATATGTAACAGTAGAAATAATGATAACAGTATGTGATTTAGAGAAGTACGCTGCACACTAGTCCACTGTGTAGGGAGATCTCGGATAACAGGACTGTGAAGAGTAAGACAAAAGTGTCATTTCAAGGTATATACGTCCAATGTATCCGTATCCGAAAAATGTAGGTTAGTTTTGTAGATAATCGTCACACCTGTACATGTATGAATACTCTGTTCCTTATGAAATATATGATTAAATAGAGTATGAAAAAGGTGTGAGAGAAAGAAAAGAGCATGTAAATGGAAGAGGAATATGAAAAGTAATATCATAATGGGGTGAGGGGGGAGCACAAAAATACAAATATATAGGGAAGAGAGGAAGGAAGAGAGAAAAAAAAATAGGGGGGGGGGGAGAGGATGGGGTTTATGATTAAGTAAGTGCAACCAAACCAGTCACATCAATAAGCAACGGCCAAACTGACACAGATTCTATCTTTAATTTAGGATACGGTTCGGTTAGACTCCATCTATGGAGTTATTCCTGAGGTGAAAGCTTTCAAGGTTTTCCGTATCTCCAAATCTCTTCTTGTTCATTCCTTCATTAAACCACGATAAGTATTAATAGTTTGGAAGTGAGTCCAACAAGCCCAAGTCTTCCTGAATCTCTCGGGGTGTTCCTTTGCCACTGAGATCAGCTCCTCCATTTCCGCGATCCTGACGATCCTAAGAAGCCACTCTCGCACGGTGGGAACATGGTCTGATCGCCAATGAACAGGAATACACTGCTTTGCCGCGTTTATCATATGTAAGGCAAGCGACTTACGATAAGTCCTTACAGGAAGTGAGGAGTGATGGAGTAAGAATTGTGCTGGGGTAAAGTCTAGGGTGTATGTAGTTACTTGTGCGATTATGTCCAGAACTTTTCTCCAGAAGGGCTGTAGCAGCAGACATTCCCACCATATATGTAGAAGTGTACCTGTTGCCTGGTAACATCTCCAGCATAAATCCGGAACGTTAGGATCAAATCTATGAATCACATACGGAACTCTGTACCATCTGGAAATTAATTTATAGTTGCTTTCTTGTGTAGAGACACATATGGAACCTTTATGCATGTGGTCATAAATGTGGTCCCAGTCCTCTGGTGACATTGGAAGTTGTAGATCACGCATCCAGGCCTCACAGGTCTTCCGAGATTGAGATGTATTGGCACTTTCAAGATAGGAATAAAGCTTGGATATCACATGCCTCTGGGGGAAGTCTGTAAAGCAGAGTTTCTCAAATGGAGTAAGTGGCCTTGAATAATCCTTTAGATGTGGGGAGTTTTGTAAAAAGTGGTGGATTTGTCTATACATCCAAGGCGTTAGTGTAAGGGATGGCCACGCCTTTGTAACGTCTTCTCTAGATAAGAGCTTAGTATCTTTGAAGAATTGACGTACTGTTAGATTATCTTCACGGTTATATCCGGTGAGAAAGGTCGGAGACATCCCTGGTAGAAAGTCCGGATTCATTTTGATCGGAGTTAGAGGGCTCGGAGAGGACGAAAGTTCTTTTTTCTGGAACAACTGAGAGCTACAGCATAAAGTGGGACCTATAAGAGGTTGTTCCCGAAACTCAGAAGGAATGTGAGAGGTTTTCAGTCAAGGGGAGGTGGCAAGCGGTATCTTGGAGAAATCAGCCTCCACACCAACCCAAACCTTACGAATGTGGTTCGTGGTCCAATCTACTATTCTAGCTAGGTGACGAGACCTGTAGTAACGGGTAATATCCGGCAATCCAATACCTCCACTCTTCTTGGGCATAGTAAGTTGGGTAAAGCTAATTCTTGGGCATTTATTATACCAAAGAAAGGAGGTACAGAGTGTTCTATATGATTTAAAGAAGAAGTTTGGTAATTGAATTGGTATAATCTGCAGTAGATATAGTATTCTAGGGAGCACGTTCATCTTAAGTATAGCTGCTCTACCAAACCAGGAGAACCAAGGTTTATTCCATGTCTGAAGGTCTTTGGTGATGTCACGTAAGAGGGGCAAAATTTTTTTGGCATAGAGTTCCGTAAGGTGGGATGGTAATTGGATTCCCAAATAAGTGATAGCCTCAGACTGCCAGGTATAAGGAAAATTTGATTTTGCTTGTCTAATCATGTCTGGAGTTAATGAGACATTAAGAGCTTGGGATTTAGAAAAGTTGATTTTCAAGTTGGCCAAATACTGAAATAATTTGAAATCGTGTAGCAAATAAGGTAACGTGATATGTGGGTCTGTTAGAAAAAGTAGTATGTCATCGGCAATGGTGTGTGCAGAGATATGTACAATGTGTAGTGTGATTGATGTTTTCCTACATAACCGCACCCAACCCTTGCAATTGCTCATGTATACGGGAACTGGAGGCTTTAAAATGTGTTTTGTGTGTTTTTTCATTTACAGAGTGTTACTTTACACTTTTCTTTCTCTGAACTTTATTATTGCCATATAGGGGGTTAATAGCCTCGCATGTGATAACATATTGCTGGTCACAGATCCTCTTTAAAGAAACACAAGAGGTCTATCAGACCCCTAATGTCACCTCTGGTCCCCAAAAAAGATAGTCAAGCACAGATCATGTTTGATCAGCTCCTTGAAGACACGAATGTACATCTGCCAAATCTGTATCTGAGTAGACCATAGATGCAGCATTAGAAAGAAATGTGAGCATGGCTTCAGTCAGGCGATGGTCCTGGTGGTCATGGTCTTGTTCTCCTTCAGGTCCTCTCACCTTGTAGATGGTGACATGGACTTGTGTGGGAATAAGCAGGAGGGGCTCGGGGTTTTCTTGTACCCAATCAGCTTGTTATGGATAAAAGATGAAAGTGTCTTCTGGGAAGTTACAGGGATTTGGAGGTTTAGAGGGTTACATAAGTGGGTGGGGCTGGTATTAATGAGGGGCGTGTCATATGTTAATCAGTTTCTTAGCATAGATGATATAAACGGTATAAATAGATCCTTGAAATGTAAACAATCTATCTCTTTCCTTCTGTTGTTAAAGTGTCACATATATATGATGAATAAAGTTGGATGATATTTTCACCGCACAATACCGTGGTCTGGGTTCCTCTACAACACATCCCCCCAAAAATGTCCTCTTCCAGTTCTCGGAGTCTGGTGGAATGGGACACAAGCTGATGGTATCTCTTAGGCCCCTTGTACATGGAGGGTCCGGCCCCTGTGGGTGCAATGCTGGCATTATAATACACCTGGTAGGCACAGGTACAGCGTCCAGCCCCGCTGCCTGCAGCCTGTCAAAGTCTACACTACAGCTGGACGGGGCTCAATGCTGCACCACATTTACCTCGTGTTTAGGGCGCTCTGTGTTCAGGGAGAAATGGCCGCCATCCTGATCAGACAAAGCATAGAGCAGATGTAGGCCGGTGCAGTCTGCTTCTTCCCCTGTAGGTGGCGCCCAACCAGAATGACATCCCAGCCTGGAGAGGAAGTCGGGGGACACTTGGCTTCTCTGTGGTTTCCCGGTTCCTGGAGACGGCGTGGAATGAAGGGGTCCATGGAGTCCTGGGGACATTTTTTGTTCTTTGTTTACACCTTTTAAAAATCATTTTATTCCTGAAGATCACTAAACCCCAAATCTGATGTATTCTTTGATAGCAGACACCCTATATAATCCAATGTTGGGAGTTGTCATTTTCTATGTTACATGATATTAGCACAACAGTTTATGAAAGGCAACATTTCAGGAACAATATAGTAACGTTTATTTCTGAGCACATAAATGCAATTCATGACCTATTTTCTGGTGAAATATAAAAGATGAGGTTGTGCCGAGGAAATGGGATTCCCAACATGTCAAGCCGTAACACTGTGTGCACTTGGAACGCTTTAATAGCCCCTCCAGGTCATCAGTATAGAGTTACACAGGAGCACTGGTGCTCCAATCATTGCTCTCCCTCCGGCGTGTGCGCTGATATGTAACGTGTGTGGGGATCACTGTGTTCCTATGTATACACCCCAATGTGCGTGTTTTTGTAGGTGTGTGGGGGGGGAGGGGGGGCTTTAACATTTTTACATTATTAAAAAAAATGTGTCTCTTTCTGTGTCTCTTAAAACTTTATTTATTTTGTCCATAACTTGTATTGCTATCATGTAGGGGACCAATAGCCTCCTATGTGATGGCATATAGGTGACAGGCTCTCTTTATGGTGACCCCCGGGGTATATTAGACTGTAGATGTCTCCTGTCTACTCCACTGCAGATGATGGAACACAGACCACTTTCCATCAGCTGCTTCCCCCGGCACTGATCCCGGAGAATGACAGCTCCAGTCCAGGAAGTGATGTCATCCACGTCATGCATGTCACTTCCTGGTCTGTGTACAGGAGGTCCACTGAGCTCCCGCCACCCTTCCCAGTGACACCCACCATGACAGGACCATGCTCTGCTGTCCGGTGGTGGGGTCAGGGCACATTGCAGCAATGTTCATGGAAGTAACAGGCGGATTCACAGCCATTTGTATCACTTCCACATGAAATCACTTTACTAAAGTCCTCACACTCCCGGCTGTATAGTGGTGGGGAATGTGCAAAAAATAACAAATCTGTAGCATTGTTAAAAATCCAAATCACCAGCAAGTGGCTGCAGGTTCATATTTTACCACCCCCTGTTGGATTTTAGACACATATAATACCTTTTAGTGTCTTGAGGCGATTATGAATGAAAGAGCCGTTGAAATAAAAATAAAGTGTGATTTTATTCTATCACACAATGGTGTAAAATAACAATGTAAAGCGTATCATGAACAGTTCCATGTAGATAAAACTACTGTAGAAATATCGAGCTGAAGTTTAAAGAAAAAGTCACCATTTTTAGTTATTGAAGTCCGGCCATGTGCTGTTCTGTCTTTCATGTTCTTGTCCTTCTCATGCTCTACTTGTCCTTCCAGACTTTGTGAAGAAGCTGGAAATAGATGGAAGTGACGATATTTGTCTTGCAGCACGCACCTGTTGTTTTCTCAGAACGTCCTAGACATGTATGTGTATGTGTCAGAGTGTCAGTGTTAGCGTGTGTGTGAGCTCCCGTCCTCTGTCCCTTATATGCAGAATGAGTGTGTCATAGCGAGAGATTCGTAATACCTTGTATGGCATAGAAGGGAGGGGACGACACTCACAGAATGGTTTTGATGGACAGGAACATATGGATGCTGATGTACATAATATTGTAAGCCGATGATGTAACCTCAGCTATTCATATTTAAATGATAATATAACTTCAATGTATAATCACTAATCTATATATGTATCAATATTAGAAACGTATACTAAATACACACAGATACTATAAAAATACATAATGTAATAGTAAATCTATAATGAGTCCTCCTAATACCCTTGACATATACTAGAGACTTCTAACCAGCTATGCCTAAATATAGTCTTCAGCTGGTTTAGCTGGTCTAGCTAACTTACCCATATTTACTGTCTCAGCTAACTTACCCATATTTACTGTCTCAGCTAACTTACCCATATTTACTGTCTCAGCTAACTTACCCATATTTACTGTCTCAGCTAACTTACCCATATTTACTGTCTCAGCTAACTTACCCGTATTTACTGTCTCAGCTAACTTACCCATATTTACTGTCTCAGCTTAACTTACCCATATTTACTGTCTCAGCTAACTTACCCGTATTTACTGTCTCAGCTAACTTACCCATATTTACTGTCTCTGCTAACTTACCCATATTTACTGTCTCAGCTAACTTACCCGTATTTACTGTCTCAGCTAACTTACCCATATTTACTGTCTCAGCTAACTTACCCGTATTTACTGTCTCAGCTAACTTACCCATATTTACTGTCTCAGCTTAACTTACCCATATTTACTGTCTCAGCTAACTTACCCATATTTACTGTCTCAGCTAACTTACCCATATTTACTGTCTCAGCTAACTTACCCATATTTACTGTCTCAGCTTAACTTATTCCTATTTTTCAGTCTCAGTTATGTCTGAAGAATTGTAATACTACCATTTGTCAAAAGACCATTCACACATATTAATATTAATTATGATTAATCATAAAAACCAAATATTTTGCAAGCTTGCCATCAATATAAGTGCCGAATCATAATTTTGATTTCTAATAAATCCTCCTTATTATGATTAGTCCATCATTAATGTTTAACCAATGCACACTTCATTCATGGTCCATACACACTGCCTTATTCCAAATGATCGTACATATTCTTCATAACTGGACCAACCAAAAATAACTTTCCTTCAAAACTCTATACCTTATCTTCAGTTTTTCTTACTATAAAAATTCTTAATCATAATGTTAATTTTAAATGATATATGATAATAATATAATAATAATAATAATTAAATGATGTAATAATAATTAATGTAGTATATTTCCATATTTGAATAATATTTTAACTCCGGAAATATACTTTCCATTCTAAAATGTGTCATAAGTTTCTATTGCTCATACAAGAGTAATATGTTTCTTAACCTTTTAACAAAAGATATTCTATTAACTGGAATAAGTCTGTGAAGTATTAGCTAAAAAATATTCAGTATATGAATATGTAAAAAATAAAAAATAATAATATTATTATCCTAATATGGATGTAAGTATCAGAATAAAAGGATCATTAAAATGTATATGTGACCTATAACAATATTTTCAATAATAAATGATGTTATCACTAATAATAAATAGATTTCCTCTTGATGAATCTTTTCTTCATGCAATGTCTATAAAATATCTTCTTTAAGTTCTGTAAAGTAGAAACATTTTTGTTGAACGTGATAAATCAGTCACAAGTGTGAAGTATTAAGCTCTTGTTCAATCTTCTTCCCATATGAAGATCTCTTCTTTAACGTCCAAATTCCTTCACGTTGGCTTGTAGGAGATTGTTACGCTTCATATTTGATTTTAGATGCCATTTCTGTAAAGAAATGCAGTATCATTACTTTGGCACAAACATTACATTATTCTTGCACCTTTTTTCAACAAATATGAAAGATTATGGAACAATCAGTTTATGAGGTTGGAACACATATTGTGAAGTAACATTACTTCCTATTTCCTTTTACAGAAAACTTCTATATATCAATCAAAATACTGTCCTAATCCTGTCTAAAAGTACCTAAACTAGAATACAAAAGTAGTGTGATATTTAGGTATGACAGGACGCAATATTTCATCATAGGTCATGACCACAAAACCCTGTTTTACTAAACAAAGAAAGGTTTTGTATCACCCCAGAGATGACAAAGGATTATGCCTTTGTTCTCATCCCTATAATATTAGAAATATGCGTAGCTGTTTTCTGTGCTGATGTCACTATTCTGGTGTTAGAGTGTTCTTCAGTAATACATGTGTTGCTGTGAATGTGAGGTAGAGACTTGTCTGATACAGCTGTACCTATCACAATGTGTTTGGCTAACAGTGCTCTTATCCACTGAGGATACCTTTCACCACATTCTCTGAATGTATCTTCCTCAAGAATTCTTCTTAGTGAACTGTCAGGAGACTGTAATATGATACTGTGTGACTTCACTGTGCTTTCTGAAGCTTTGATTGCATAAAAGACACTTAGCCGTTGCAGTACCTCAGGTGTAAAAGTTCTTTCCAATGGTGATAAATCTCTGGAGAAGTAACTAATTAGTCTCTCATTACCTTATTTTAATTGACACAAAGTTACTGAAATTGCATTATCAGATACATGAGTTTTCACAACAAAAGGAGCATTGGAACAAACCTCAATTGTACCTAATGCTGGCGCATTCTGCAAATCCTTTTTCAACACTTTTAAAGCATTATTCTCATTTGGACCCCATTGGTCAACTAAGTTATTTTTACTCTTCAAAAGATGATATAATGGCTTAACTTTCTCTGCGAAACCATGTATAAACTCTTTGCAATGATTTATGTTTTTCAAAAATTGTTGCAATGCTTTATGAGTTGTAGGAACTGGAATGGCAGTGATAGCTCTGACTGTTTCTTGCAATAATTGTCTCTTTCCTTGACTAATCTGCATGTGAAAGCATTTCACCTGACTTTTCATCAGCTGAACTCTGTCCGGGTTTAATTTTAGGCCTGCATCCTGTAACAACATAAATAACTCAGACAAAAGAGTAATATGTTCGTTAACATTCTGCGTACTCAGCATAATTGTATTTACATGCTGAAAAATGCATTCTGGCCTTGAAAATGTTGATAGAATTTTTGCTATGGATTCATGGACTACACCATCACTGATGTCTAAACCAGCTACTAATCGAGTGAATGCATAGGTCTCTTTCTGAAACTTAAAAGCTAACTTGTATTGACAACTTTTAGCTAAGGGGATCGAAAAATGACTGTTATCGATTTCCAAAACAGAAAACACTTTGGATTCGGCCTTTAAATGTAACTTGATATTAGAATGATCAGGAACAACTGCTTTGTTATTTGTGATATGTTTATTCAGTGTCCTGAAGTCAACTGACAAAGAATATGAATTGTCAGCATTTTTGATAGGCCAAATACAGTTTTTTACCACTGATTGTGTTTTCTTTAAAATGCCAAGTTGTACAAACTCTTGAATAATGGCAGAAAGTGGTCCTATTGATTCTTGTGGTAACTCATACTGATTAAGGGGTATAGGATCTTTTCCTCAATATTCAATTCTGTATCTTTCAAAGTTCCTATGTCATTTTTAAATTTTGACCACAAACTTGGAAAACGTTGTACCATTTCTTTTAAAGCACAATTACCATCAATATCGGGCCATTTTTGTGCTGTAGACATTTTAGAGTTGAAACCAACATCACTGTATATAGAAGGATCCATTAACATTGATTTGGGCCTAGATGGATTCCTCCAAATAACTTTGGTCATAATATCAATAATCCACTTCTGCTTATTGATAAAATCAATGCCAAGAATATTCTCGGTGGCATTACTATACCAAATATCAATGTTAGTTTTCACTAGCCCAGGTACTTCAAATGTTACATTAGGCACCTGTCTAGCAGTGGAATGACCTGTATTATTAAAACCTTTTATATTACACATGGGTGAATTTGGTTTCACAGGTACGTTTTCTCTGGTAAGGCTAATCTCAGATCCGCTGTCAATTAAAAATTTAATCTTTTTACCATTTAGGAAACCTTGTACAAATGGTCTTCCAATGTCATCCAATACAATTGGAGCGACAAATTCTAACGATATCGGGGATGAATGTGGACGTGATTCTATTTTTGGAACTGGTAATAAACCATTTGTGTCAGTGACAGCCCTTCTCACCATGTTGTCAGAACAGTTGTTTCTAGTCAAAGTATGAATCTGTGTAACTGTTGAGGCATAAGGCAATTCAGTTAAACTTTTATCATTACACAACACAGCAGGTTGTACAAAAGCTGCTTTTTCACTTTTTATTTCCATTTTCTTTATTTGTGAGTCAATTTTAAACTTCCAACAATGCCGTCTGATATGACCTTGTTTATGACAGTGAAAGCATGTGGCATACTCTTTATGACTCACTTGCTTGCATCTGTCGTTGTCATTCTTACTGGGACTTGTGGTTCCTGGCATGACTGCTGTCTGACTATTTTTGTCACTTTGAATCACAGCTACCTCATAAGTGAGATTGCTATTTTTCAATTTTCTCCGAATTTTGTCAATGAAACTTACTATGTCATTCAGATTTTGTTTTTCCTCTGCTATGGCAATGGTTACTGGGTCAAGATACTTGAATTTCTTTACAAAAGCTTTGATCATAGCTGAGTCTTCCTCATTTTCTACTCCAAATATAATTTTATATGCTTTGGAAAATGTATTTTTAAACTCAAAAGGGTCTTCGTCAGCAGTAGTCTGAAATAAGTCTAGCATTTCTACAGTAGGTACGTCTTCACCTGTTGAACACAACAGCAATTGTCGCAGTCTGTCTGTCGCGTCACTATGTTTTTTCTGATATTTATCATTAACAACAGAATTTTTAATTCGAGACATAAATTTAATTGGTAGCCATAACGGAAATAAATAATTTATTTCATGATTTGGAAGCTGATGGCATTTAAACTCTAGCTTGCTTTCATTAACTAAGTCATCAATAAATTCCATAATTGTTACTCACTGAAATCAAAAGATTTTCTCGTTTGACCCGGCTCAGTCACTGGACCTCTCGTCTACGTCTGTTTAATCGCTTTTTCTGCTAGGTTCTTTTCACCGCGCTTTTCCCAGACTTGACAATCACAGAATTGTGCGTTCTCCCCCTTATCAAGGAATGGAAAACCTGAGAAAAAACTTTGGCGGAGGCTGGCTCACCAAAATGTTGGATTTTAGACACATACAATACTTCTTTTAGTGTCTTGAGGCGATTATGAATGAAAAAGCCGTTGAAATAAAAAATGAAGTGTGATTTTATTCTATCACACAATGGTGTAAAATAACAATGTAAAGCGTATCATGAACAGTTCCATGTAGATAAAACTACTGTAGAAATATCGAGCTGAAGTTTAAAGATAAAGTCACCATTTTTAGTTATTGAAGTCCGGCCATGTGCCGTTCTGTCTTTCATGTTCTCCTTGTCCTTCTCATGTCTTTTTGGGAAGAAGCCGGAAATAGATGGAAATGATGATCTTGTCTTCAGTAAGCACCTGTTCCAGCTTCTCATACGTGTGTGTGCGTGTATGTCAAAGTGTCAGTGTTAGCGTGTGAGTGTCTCCCCTCCTCTGTCCCTTATGGACCTTTTTATGCAGAATGAGTGTGTCATAACGAGAGATTCTTAATACCTTGTATGGCATAGAAGGGAGGGGACGACACTCACATAATGGTTTTGATGGACAGGAACATATGGATGCTGATGTACATAATATTGTAAGCCGATGATGTAACCTCAGCTATTCATATTTAAAGAATAATATAGCTTAAGAACATATCAATGTATAATCACTAATCTATATATGTATCAATATTAGAAACGTATACTAAATACACACAGATACTATTGAAATACATAATGTAATAGTACATCTATAATGAGTCCTCCTAATACCCTTGACATATACTAGAGACTTCTAACCAGCTATGCCTAAATATAGTCTTCAGCTGGTTTAGCTGGTCTAGCTAACTTACCCATATTTACTGTCTCAGCTAACTTACCCATATTTACTGTCTCAGCTAACTTACCCATATTTACTGTCTCAGCTAACTTACCCATATTTACTGTCTCAGCTAACTTACCCATATTTACTGTCTCAGCTTAACTTATATATCTTTTGGTCTCAGCTATAATTGAAGAATTGTAATACTATTGGCTTCAGGCGTCTATTCAAACATATTAATATTAATTATGATTAATCATAAAAACCAAATAATTTGCAAGCTTGCCATCAATATAAGTGCCGAATCATAATTTTGATTTCTAACACTGTGCCTTACATCACTTCCTGCCTGTGCCCGACATCACTTCCTGTCTTCCATAGAGATTTCCTGTCTCTGTAATTGTGTGATCACCACCTTGTGGAGCTCAGAAGAACTGCAGTCCAAGAAATGTCACAAGAAAATGAAACCAAACTGTACGATGACAGCAAGATTTATTTATTTCTACTTCAACTCCGGAAAGTTTTACCCCCTTCATGACCGGGGTATTTTTTACCATTCAGCACTGGCAATTGTGCGGTCATGCAACACTGCACACAAATTAAATTGATATCATTTTGCACACAAATAGAGCTTTCTTTGGTGGTATTTGATCAGCACTGGGGGTTTATTTTTTATTACAAATGATATTTTTCATGGAATCCTTTTGCTTGGTTGACCTATATTAGTTTATAGGTCCATACTATGAGGTGAGCGGCCATCCTTATCCATAGGTGGAGGTGCAGATTTCACGGGGGAGCACTGCAGTCTTTCTGGAGCACATTCTATATCAAACACCTTTATTCTAGCACAATATTTGATTGAACTGTTCCAATTATAAGGACTTTTATTGTATATTTTATATGTATATATGTACATGAATATGGCGTGTATGAGAGAGAGCAACACTGATTTTCAGATTGGATTAAATGATATCTTCTACTTTGTTATAAAACATATCCCATAAAATCAGATTTCTTCATACATGTAGTACAACGTGTATTCTGCTCCGTGTCTTTGGTAGAAGCATAGCTGAATCTGTGGATATTGATTGGTTTGTGTGAAGTTATGGCTAGAGATGAGCGAATCGAAGTAGCCGAAGTGGAATTCGAGTCGAATATCGGAAAAATAGCCTAATTCGGACGCGCGAATCAAAATTTTTCCGAAAATGGCGGCTGACATGTGCGGCGACGGAGCGGGGATGTCTGGGAAGGCGCGCAGACAAGGCGCGCTGACCCATAATGCATTCCTCAACGACATGTGATCGCATCAGCCAATCAGCAGCCAGCCAGCTAGCACTGTGTAATGGTCGAGCTATAAATAGCGGCCATTTTTGAATTCTTCATTTGCCTGCAGTCATTGAACAGAGGCAGACCGCTCTGTATTAGGGACAGGGACAGAGTTAGGGCCACAGAAACGATACTTGGGGACAGAGAAACGTTACTTAGGGACAGAGAACCATTACTCAGGGACACAGAATTGTTAATTAGGGCCACAGAATCGTTACTTAGGGACAAAGAAACACTAGTTAGGGCCACAGAATTCATACTGACAGACAGAATTGCTACTGAGTGCCAGAGAATTGTTACTTAGGGCCACAGAAACGTTATTAGGGCCACAGAATTGTTACTCAGGGACAGACAGAATTGTTACTGAGTGCCAGAGAATTGTTACTTAGGGCCACAGAAACGTTATTAGGGCCACAGAATTGTTACTCAGGGACAGACAGAATTGTTACTGAGTGCCAGAGAATTGTTACTTAGGGCCACAGAAACTTTAGTTAGGGCCACAGAATTGTTACTCAGGGACAGACACAGAATTGTTACTGAGGGCCACAGAACTGTTACTTAGGGCCACAGAACTGTTATTTAGGGCCACATAATTGTTACTCGCACAGACACAGAATTGTTACTCGCACAGACACAGAATTGTTACTGAGGGCCACAGAACTGTTACTTAGGGCCACAGAATTGTTACTCGCACAGACACAGAATTGTTACTCGCACAGACACAGAATTGTTACTGAGGGCCACAGAACTGTTACTTAGGGCCACAGAATTGTTACTCGCACAGACACAGAATTGTTACTCAGGGACACAGAATTGTTACTGAGGGCCACAGAACTGTTACTTAGGGCCACAGAATTGTTACTCGCACAGACACAGAATTGTTACTCGCACAGACACAGAATTGTTACTGAGGGCCACAGAACTGTTACTTAGGGCCACAGAATTGTTACTCGCACAGACACAGAATTGTTACTGAGGGCCACAGAACTGTTACTTAGGGCCACAGAATTGTTACTCGCACAGACACAGAATTGTTTCTCAGGGACACAGAATTGTTACTGAGGGCCACAGAACTGTTACTTAGGGCCACAGAATTGTTACTCGCACAGACACAGAATTGTTACTCGCACAGACACAGAATTGTTACTGAGGGCCACAGAACTGTTACTTAGGGCCACAGAATTGTTACTCGCACAGACACAGAATTGTTACTCGCACAGACACAGAATTGTTACTGAGGGCCACAGAACTGTTACTTAGGGCCACAGAATTGTTACTCGCACAGACACAGAATTGTTACTCAGGGACACAGAATTGTTACTGAGGGCCACAGAACCGTTACTTAGGGCCACAGAATTGTTACTCGCACAGACACAGAATTGTTACTCGCACAGACACAGAATTGTTACTGAGGGCCACAGAACTGTTACTTAGGGCCACAGAATTGTTACTCGCACAGACACAGAATTGTTACACAGGGACACAGAATTGTTACTGAGGGCCACAGAACCGTTACTTAGGGCCACAGAATTGTTACTGAGGGCCACAGAACTGTTACTTAGGGCCACAGAATTGTTACTCGCACAGACACAGAATTGTTACTCGCACAGACACAGATTTGTTACTCAGGGACACAGAATTGTTACTGAGGGCCACAGAACCGTTACTTAGGGCCACATAAACGTTAATCAGGGACACAGAATTGTTACTGAGGGCCACAGAACCGTTACTTGGGGCCACAGAAATGTTAATCAGGGACACAGAATTGTTACTGAGGGCCACAGAACTGTTACTTAGGGCCACAGAATTGTTACTCGCACAGACACAGAATTGTTACTCAGGGACACAGAACTGTTACTGAGGGCCACAGAACTGTTACTTAGGGCCACAGAATTGTTACTCGCACAGACACAGAATTGTTACTCGCACAGACACAGAATTGTTACTGAGGGCCACAGAACTGTTACTTGGGGCCACAGAAACGTTAATCAGGGACACAGAATTGTTACTGAGGGCCACAGAACTGTTACTTAGGGCCACAGAATTGTTACTCGCACAGACACAGAATTGTTACTCGCACAGACACAGAATTGTTACTGAGGGCCACAGAACTGTTACTTAGGGCCACAGAATTGTTACTCGGACAGACACAGAATTGTTACTCAGGGACACATAATTGTTACTCAGGGACACATAATCGTTGAATTAAAGAGTATGTCAGACAACATGCAGAGGAGTGGCAGAGGAGGCAATGTTTTAGGAGCGAGCAGACGTGGCAGCAGAGGAAGGGGTCGAGGCAGCAGTATTCGCAGCCAGAGGCCAGTGCTCCCGGTGTCATCCAGCGGTCGTGTCTCCACCGACAACCCTGCCGTCATTGATTGGTTGGCTCGGTCGTCTTCCTCTTCCCAGGTCACCTCTGACACCTACAGCCAACGGTCGGTGGGTACGTCAGACACAACCGTTAGTTGGCATGGCCCGGGAGCAAGCCCACTGAAATCACGTGTCCTCTACCTGCCCCTGTCCTTTGCTGTTCCCTCACCAAGTGAAGTATCGCATGCTGTGGGCTCAGCCCCACTGTACAGTGAGGAAGAGCTAACAGAGGGCGGTCAGGAACGGGGGGAGACATCCGCCTTTTCAGCAGCCAGGCAAAGAAGTACTGGCGAGGAGAGTGGCTCGGTAGCCGGTCTAGAGACAGGTCTGTCTCCTGACCCAGACGCAGCCGAGGGGGCTAGTAGTGAGGCGGAGACCGTACTTGATGATGAGGAGGTTGATCGCACTTGGCTGCCTCGTCGTCATCAGGCAATTTCTTCCGCATCATCAGGAGAAGAGGGTGCCAGCTTGGCAGCGAGCAAAACAGTCGGTGGGTTGCCCAGGAGGCAGCAGGGTCGCATCAGTGTCAGTGGAGCCAAACGTCCACGGAGTAGAGCACCAGCTCCACTGCAGCCTACCACCATGCCCAGTAGTGGTGCAGGTGCGCACGGAGGAAGTAGCAGTCAGCCAGTGAGGAGTAGCGGGGGCAAAGTTTCCTACTCGGTGGTGTGGCAATTTTTCGTCAAGCCGCCCGAGGAAGAAAACGTAGCCGTATGTCGACTATGTGGCCAGAAATGCAAGCGTGGCCAGGGGGCCCATGTTGGGACTACAGCGTTGCGTCAGCATATGCAGCGTCACCATTCGGTGACCTGGGAAAACCGTGATAAAGATACGGCGGTTCTGCCTGCCCCAGCCCCCGCTCCATCACCCGCTCCGTTACTTGCTCCGTCACCCGACGTCGTCAATCGCCCTCTATCAGCCAGTCAAGGCTCCAACACCTCTGCTGAGGGGAGTTGTCGCTCGTTGGCATCTTCCGCTCGTTCAGATGCTCCTTCTCCTGCTACTCCTCTTCTCGGATTCCGTCAACAGTCTTTCTTGGAATCCGTTTCCAAGAGACAACAGTTTGCGAGCACGCACCCGACGGTGCAAAAGCTGAACGTCCTCCTGTCCAAGTTGCTGGTGCTGCAGTCCCTCCCTTTCCAACTGGTGGACTCAGCACCTTTCCGAGAAATGATGGCTTGTGCCGCGCCGCGGTGGAGAGTGCCAAGCCGTCATTTCTTTGCCCAAAAGGCAGTGCCAGCCCTGCATTCACATGTAGAAGAGATGGTGGGCCAGTCTTTGAGCATGTCGGTCTCTGCCAAAGTGCACGGCAGCGCCGACGTGTGGAGCTGTAACTACGGTCAGGGACAGTACATGTCATTTACGGCCCACTGGGTGAACGTGGTGCCGGCACAGCCGCACCAGCAACTTGGACAGGTCACGACGCTTTTGCCTCCACGTTTGCACGTCCTTGGTCCAGCAAACATGTCCGCCTCTACCACCTCTTTTTCCGCCGTGTCCTCAGCCGCCACCCCCGTGCCAAGTCCCATTACCCGACCGGCATATCACATGTGCAGGGCGCAACGGTGTCACGCTGTGCTGCACCTGGTATGCCTTGGCGAACGTAGTCACACAGGGGAGGAACTTCTGAGTGTAATGAACAGAGAAATCGACAGATGGCTGTCTCCGCGCAAACTGAAAATCGGAACCATGTTGACCGACAACGGAAAGAACATGGTGTCTGCTCTGCGTCAAGGAAGGTTGTGCCATGCGCCATGCATGGCTCACGTGTTCAATCTGGTTGTCAAGCGGTTCCTAAAATCCACCATCCCACTGCAAGACATCCTTAAAATGTCACGTAAACTGTGCATGCATTTCAGCCATTCCTACACCGCAAAGAACACCCTCATTGAGCTGCAGCGGCAGAACGGAATTCCACAGCATCGCCTGATCTGCGACGTTGCAACAAGGTGGAATTCAACCCTACACATGTTAGACCGCCTTTACGAGCAGCGAAAGGCCATCACCGATTTCCTGATGTTACAAGCGGATAAAGGTACTCCCCTGTGTAACTTAGATGTCAGCCATTGGCAGCTGATGCGTGACACCTGCCGCTTGCTCAGGCCCTTTGAGGAGGCCACGCTATTCGTGAGTCGGCAGGACTATGGGATGAACGACGTCATTCCTCTGTTGCACGTCCTGGAACAAATGCTGTTAACAATGGCTGGTCAGGGTGCGGTAGACGTGGCGCACAGATGTCAACGCCACATGACCCCTGTGGGGGCAGGACAGGAAGAAGAGGAGGAGGTAGAGGAGGACATTTGTGCTCAGGAATTATTGAGTGAAATGGGTGGATTTTCCACTCAGCGGACAGGAGTGGAGGAGCAGGAGCATCTGGTAGAGGAGGAGGAGGAGGAGACAGAGGACCCAGACGCACCGTGGCAGTATGCTGTGGAGATGGAGGCAGGGAGTCCCTCACATTCCTTGGCACAAATGGCCCATAGCATGCTCGGTTGCTTGCGTAGCGACAGCCGAATAATAACCATCAGACAGAGGGATGACTTTTGGCTGTCCACCTTGTTGGACCCTCGCTATCGTTCCAAAATGGTGGCCTTTTTCACACCTGCTGAGAGGGAGGCCAAAATTACGTACTATAAACACCACCTATGTAGTCAGCTGGTCTCTGCCTTTCTGCGCCAACGTCCATCCTCAGACACTGTGGGCCCTGTGCGCTCGCGTTCCGCTGCCATGGCAGCAGGGGAGGGGTGGTGTCATGGAAATTTTGTATTGTTGGTCGAACTTTAAATGTGTCATATATTCGTGTTATTCATATGTCTCTCGTGTGGCTTAATTAAAGCTCTGAAGGCTGCAATTGGGCCATGCGCATGTACAATGTATGTATTACAGTACTCAGCTTGGTAATGGATGAGATGGCAGATCTGCGCTTATAGGCCGGCGTGTATACCACCACGGCATTCCATGCGAATGCTGCTGTCAGTAGACCGTGGGCCTGTATCCACATATCAGCAGCATAGTACCACATGGGCTTCATAACGCAATGCGCAAGCGGTGTGAACTCCACGTGTAGGCTTATGCATATCTTACAACCCATTGCTAATCTGAACTGTATCTCGGATGGATGTGTTTTAATAAAGATCGTATCGGGCCCATCCAGGTACAGACTGGTATTTTTAGGAGATGCTTGTGCAGAGAATTTTACATACCAATAGAAGCTAGTAGGACAGGAAATATGACCTCAGATGGCTCATAGGGGGGAAGGGGAGGAAGTCTGCTGACCTCAGAAGACTCATGGGGGAGGACTAGTGATAGATAATAGCAAAGGCTATGCTCCAATTGGAATGTACATCCTCTGTATAGGTACTCCCCATTGCATTGTTCGGTGGGAGGGGATTGACTTTATTCATGTGGGGGGCATGTGTGTATTTTTAATAAAACAGAGAGCTGAGCCTAAAGCCGGCCCTTATGTGGATTGCAACCAGCCTTAGAGTGTCGTGTGATCATTCTAGGGTAACGGAGCTCCAATCACCCACAATTCAACAGAACCAAAGTATTTGGATGGGCAGGAATCGTGTAGTTTGGCTGCAGTCGTGGTAAGCGAGATTCACACAGCTTTATGGGGGATTTCTGCGCATCCAACTGCGAGTACTCACGGTAAGGAGAAATTCGTTAAAGCGAATTTCCAAGACAGTTTGGCGAGCCTGGTGGATACTAACGCGTATTCTTGCGTAGCTAACCAAGAACGAGGGGGGAATTAACTATTATGAACTAGCAAAAAGTATGCCGGCACATTTCAGGTCTCTCTGCCATTAAGAGGATCGCTTTTTGCGTGTTCGTGTGGCTGATTTCGCTCTCTGTTAGCTAACAAGAAATACCGCTTAACAAGGACCTCGTTTTTTGTCCTAAACTCTTGATTTGTGGGTGAAAGACAAGGGTTTGTCTCTGCGGAGAGCAGCAGAGGGGTGGGTTTGGTTGGCTGGATTTGGTCAAGTTTAAAAATCTTCCAACCAAAAATTAAACGGGTATATGTTTTAGTGGGTAAAAGTTGTTGCATAGTGTTAGGTAAGTATTTGTGGGCTGTAGGTACTGTGGTGATTGCTTTACCCCCTCCACGTGAGGTAATTATTACAGTGCTGAAAGGTTTAGGTTAATTGTTAACTGTTGTAAGATCTTTGTGTGTATGTAGTCTGTGCAGTGTTTTGTGGTACTTCTGCTCCCAGCAAGCATGCAGCAGGGGGTCCTTTCTGTTACATGTGCATGTTAGTGTGATATGTTGGTGTTTTATGTCCGTTCTGTGATTGTGCCCAAATTGTGTTGTATGTGTGCTTCATATTGTTGTGTAATTGTCCAGTGTATGTTCTGTCTAAAAGTCTGTTTTATGTAAGAGGCAATTTTGAGGCTAGAGTCTGCTGTGTGCTTCCCTGTGGGGGGCCATTCTAGTGTTACCATGTGCTTCCCTGTGGGGGGCCATTCTAGTGTTACCATGTGCTTCCCTGTGGGGGGTCATTCTAGTATCTACCATGTGCTTCCCTGTGGGGGGTCATTTTCTTGACTACCATATGTGCAGTAATCTCTATGCAATGTGCATGAAGTTTCCTATATGCATTTGACCCATTTTGTGTTTTTAATCCAAATTTTTTACAGTTTCATTTGTTTGCTTTTAGCTTTAAATTTGCGTATTGCCAGCCAATTTAAAGTGTGTTAAGCGAGTTTTCCCTTCACGTGTTCCACATTTAGTGAGCGCGGTGAAGTCTGGGTTTTTGCACATAGATTTCTTGTATAGTGATTATGTTTTTCTTGTGTTTTTCCTGTTAAAAGTAGTTCCTTATTGTAAAGCGGGTTTGTTTTAAGCTGCTGTGTCGCGTGTTTCACGTCCAGCAGACTTTTTGTGTAAACGGTTCTAGGTGGTTGCAGTGAAGATTGCGTGTGTAGCGCGGATCGTTTAGCGGTGCTGATAGGAGTGATTTTTGCGTCAGCAACAAGGTTACTTTCAGCGCAGTTTTTCGGTTCACCTCTGTGTAATTGTTTTACTGTGAAACGTCCCGTGTTTTTCATAAGGATCCACTTTGTCCTTTTTAACAGTTTTTCAGGTTGAAAAGGGTTTTTTTCTGTGTGTATTAGGAAAGTTTTTTTTCTTTACACAAATTTCCTAAAGGTCAGTTAGTAGGTTTCTGCCCAACCAGTGACCCCGAAGTAACATCCAAGAACCCCTCTTTTTGTTTTGACTTGTGTTAGCTACTGTGTGCAGGGAGAGAAAAGCCACTTTCATCATTGTGCGGTGTGGCCTGCCAAACACAGTGGGTGATGAGAACCACATAAATTACGCTGTGGGAGTGGGCGGTCCAGGGAAGTATAACACTTAGCCTGGTCACCATAAACACTTTGGGTGGTCAGGATCACATAAATTGCGCTGTGCGAGTGGGCGGTCCAGGGAAGTGTAACGCTTAGCCTGGTTACCACAAACACTTTGGGTGGTCAGGATCACATAAATTGCGCTGTGGGAGTGGGAGGTGTGCTCTCAGTCTGACCGCCACTTGATGCGCTTCGGGTGATCGATAAGTATCACATAAATTACGCTGTGCTGGGAAAGTGGTGGAATCAGGCCTCTCGGTAGGATCCCACCGAGTGCTCCAGGGGGTAAACAGGTACCCGGACGCGGGATATATACCAGTGACTAGTCACGATGGGCAGTAGTCAGTCCATGAAGAGAGAGGGGGAAGCAGCCCTCTTCAGGGTAAGGACAGCTGCACAACTGATGAAGGTGAGTTTGGGGGGGAAGTCTACAGAACCCCTCAAAAGGTGGAATAAATGGTCGAAGGGTACCAGATGGGAAATTCCCCGGGAAGGTACATTTGACGCATGGAGGTGGGAAAAATTCATCTCTGAATTTGAACCACGGATGCAGGCGTCAGAACTAGAGATCTCACAGCTATGGCTTCACAGGTCAATCCAATTAGGGAAGCAGGGCATACATAAACTGGTGTCTGTCCGGAAGAACCAGGTGATGTATACCTGGCCTCCAGAGGGAATAAAACAGGAAGATCCAGTGTCAGAGGTGGAGGAAGCTCTTTCAGGGCTGACTCTACTAAGGCAGGCAGGATCAGGGTCTGCTGGGGTTCCCCAACAACCAACAGTGGCTGAGATAAGTATAACTGCACCTGTCTCTTCTGTTAGTGACGTCACTCTTGATGTACCTTCTGTGTCTTCTGTATCTATGCCTCAGCCTCTGCCTCTACCTCTCCCTTCTCCCTGCTTCACCCCAGCTCCTTCTGTTTCCAACTATGAAGCCTTCTCAACTACCGATTTGCAGACTATCTGTGAATCAAGGGGAATAGACACCCGGTTAAGAAACAGGGCGGATTGCATCAAAGCGCTACGAACCACTGATCAGACCCCTGCCCCCCAGCTATACCCTGATCTGAGGGACCTCAAACCTGAAGGTGCAGTAAGCGAGGTGGTTAATCTAAGCCCACCGATGAAGCTGGGTCAGCCCTTGCACTCTTCCCGGACCGAGGCCTATCCAGTCAGGGTGCAGCAATTTGAAGGTCCTCCCAATGCACGGGGGGAACGGACTTTAGGGGAACGGGTAGTTTGGCATGTCACCTTCACCCCGGCAGAGATCCGCACTATTCTGGCTGAGCTCCCGGACTATCGAGTCAATCCGAGAGGATTTGCTCGAATGTTTGGACAAAACCAGTTCAGCTATGGTATGAGCGGGTCAGATTGTGCACAGATCCTACGGGCAAAGGTGGGCATGGAAGTGGCCAGTACAGTGATTGCAGGGTGCTCTATAACCACGCATGAGGAGATGACTTCAGGGGGCAAAGAGTTCTGTACACAGCTAAAGGCAAAGCTTCCAGAAATGTATGGTGCTACCTCTACTACGGACATGATGAAGCTCACCCAGGGTCCTAATGAGGAAAGCGCCTGCTTCTGGCGCCGTCTCAAGCAGACGGCACTGGATGCGGATCTGGAAGTTGGACCTGATGCTCCAACTGAAGGGGTAAAGGTGACCGCGACGCACATTCTGTTGCGGGCCAAATTTTTGGAAGGCATCGATACTAAAATTCGGGAAAGGCTGGTTCTGGCCCGACCCGAATATAATGAGATGTCTATCCCTGCTATCCTTTCCACTCTTGCGGCAATAGAGAGGGAAATGGATAGAAGAAAACAAGACAAGGCCAAAGTTCTTATGTCCCAGACCCCACACGAAAAACCAAGGGATCTGGGTCACAGGAAGGATAGGCCCCCACCCAGGTGCTTCCAGTGCCACCAAACGGGGCACATGAGGAGGAGCTGTCCCCAATTACCTAAAGGTCGGTGGCAGTTCATTCCTGATGAGTCCTCCGCCCCTATGACCACCATGGTAAGTAACTCCTATGAATCCTCATAGGAAGTTGGCAAATCGGTGTCGGCCCAGATCCATCTTTTTCTCGAGGAATTAAAATATCCCCTCCCTTGCCTCATCGACACCGGTGCAGCCAGAACAGTCTTGCGAAAACAGGACATCCAAGGCAAGGTACCCCTCTCAGGGGCAAGCACACCGACGGTAGGTCTCACAGGTCAAACAGTGTCTCTACAGTCCACCAAACCACTCCATTGCAGGTTAGGTCTGCACACTGAGGCTGTCAGGTCAGTGCTGGTCTCAGATGACGTCCCCATCAATCTTTTGGGAGCGGACATCTTGTCAGACATTCAAGCTGTCATTGAGTTCACCCCATCGGGTGTTGTGGTGAGTAGTGCCCTGTCGGAAGAAAGACTGTGCACATTGTTGGCCCTACCTTATCTCACCGAGGCTACATATTGTCTGGAGTTGGACGTATTGGCTGAAGTTGACCCCAAAGTTTGGGCAGCAGATAAATATGATGTGGGTCTCTTGCCGGTACCTCCAACTACAGTCAACATCAGACCAGGAAGCGTGTTACCACAACTACCACAATATCCTTTAAGTGTAGCTCAAATGGACAGCCTAAAAACCCAGATCGACCATTATCTACAGATAAAGGTCCTCACCCCAACCCAGTCGCCATGTAACACACCATTATTCCCAGTAGCAAAAAAGACAGCACCGGGTCAACCGACCACCTACCGGCTGGTACATGACCTGAGAGCGGTAAACAAAATCATCATCAGTGATGCCCCTTTGGTGCCCAATCCACACACCCTGCTGGCAACCGTACCACCCAATGCAAAATTTTTTACCGTCATTGATCTGTCAAACGCGTTTTTCTCGGTACCCCTGGATGCCCAGTGTCAGTACCTTTTTGCCTTCTCCTTCCAGGGCAGACAACTTACCTGGACCCGTCTCCCCCAGGGAGCAGTAACCAGTCCCTCGGAATACAGCTGCAAGCTGAAAATCGTGTTAGATCAGTGGACCCCAATGAATCCAGAGGTGGTGTTGTTACAGTATGTTGATGACTTGCTCCTCTGCTGTCCCACTAAAAAGGATTGTTATCAACATACTGTTTCATTACTCAACCATCTGGCGTCAACGGGCAACAAGGCCAGCAAGGAGAAATTACAACTCTGCCAGGAGAAAGTCATCTTCTTGGGGCATTGTATTTCTCAGGGCACCAGGCACCTAACAACCCAAAGAGTGCAGACATTACAAGACCTAAAGAGACCCAAAAACCACCGTCAGCTGAGAGCCGTCCTCGGCCTTATCAACTACTGCAGAGATTGGGTCCCCAATATCTCGGGCAAACTTGGTCCCCTGTATGAGCTGACATCCAAAACACCATTTCAAATGTCAGATGACGACTGGTCAACTCTTCAAGATTTGACTCAGGAACTCTCAATAGCACCAGCCCTAGGTCTACCCAACTATGACCTACCTTTCTACCTTTTCTGTCACGAAAGTCAGGGCCATGCAACCGGAGTACTAACCCAACTTCACGGAACCAAATACCGCCCCATCATGTACCTATCGACCGCTCTGGACCCAGTCATCAAAGGGTCCCCGGGTTGTGTGAGGGCAGTGGCTGCTTGTGCTGTCCTTGTCCAAAAAGTGGGTGACATCGTTTTGGATTCACCCCTCACACTCTACACTCCGCACTCGGTGCAAGAGATCCTAAACCAGGTCCAAACTAAACATCTCTCTGCAGCAAGATTGACCAAATACGAGGTAGCCCTCCTAACTCCTACTAACCTCTCTATCAAACGATGCACTATTCTTAACCCAGCTTCTCTTCTTCCTGTGTTGGAAGACGAGAAAGGGGGGGAGGACAACAACGACAGTGCTGAATTTTGCAACCCGACTAACAATACTAACACCTCTTCTACTAACATGTCTTCTTTGTCCACTACTAACCTCTCTTCCAAAGGACACAACTGCATTTCTTTGATGGAACTGGAGTCAGCGGCGATCAGCCCAGTGAAGGAAACGCCAATACCGGAAGCGAAAAATCTTTTTGTCGATGGGTCCAGGTACTACACCCAAGACGGTAAGCCACACACTGGTTACGCGGTCACGACGGAAAGTGACGTTGTGGAAAAGGGCTCTCTGAACGCACATATGTCAGCTCAGGAAGCTGAGCTGTGGGCACTGGCCAGGGCATGTGAGTTACATGAAGGTCAGAGGATTAATGTTTATACGGATTCGAGGTACGCGTTTGGTATTGCACATGACTTTGGTCCCATCTGGAAAGCGAGGGGATTTCTCACAAGTTCAGGTAAACCGGTGAAGCATGCAGAACTGATTGACAGGTTGTTCATTGCCTTCGGCCTGCCACGGGAGATTGCTGTTCTTAAGGTGAAAGCTCATACCACTGAGACTAGTGTGGAGGCATGTGGAAACGCTTTGGCAGATCGGTCCGCAAAGGCCGGTGCACTGGTTCAGGAAACGGAGGTTCTGATGCTGGCCATCCCTTCAGAGGTTTCGTTAGACGAGTTTAAAAAACTGCAATCACAGGCGGGTTTGCAGGAGAAGGCTAGATGGACAGCAGCAGGAGCCTCCCAAGGGTCGAATGACATTTGGTGCCTGAACAAAAGATGGTGTTTGCCAAAGTCCCTTTTCCCCATGATGGCCCACTTGGCTCACTACCCTGGGCACCAATCTAAGACGGCTATGTGTGCGTTGGTAGACGAGCATTGGATTGCACCTGGGTTCAGTACTGCTGCAGCTACCTTTGCAGCTTCTTGCCTAGTCTGTGCCCTACACAACCCTGGCAGAACGGTAGTAATACCCCAAAGGCACTCACCAAAACCTGAACGCCCCTTCCAACGCATCCAGATCGATTACATCTCGTTACCAAAGAGTGGGCCGTACGAATACGCCTTGGTCTGTGTAGATATGTTTTCAGGCTGGCCTGAAGCGTGGCCCGTCACATGTGCCAACGCTAGTACCACGGCGAAGAAAATCCTGTCTGAGGTTGTGTGCCGCTGGGGTCTACCTGAAACCATCGAGTCCGATAGGGGGTCACACTTCACTGGACAGATCTTTGCAGAGGTATGTAAAGCCCTTCACATCAACCAAGGGCTACACACCCCGTATCACCCCGAGAGTAGCGGTAAGGTTGAACGTCTCAACGGAATCCTTAAAAACAGGATCTCCAAAATCATGGCCGATACCAAAAAACCTTGGCCTGAGTGTCTCCCCATTGCCCTCTATTCCATCCGGAATGCCCCTCGGCAACCACATGGGCTGTCACCCTACGAGGTGTTGTTTGGGGGACCTCCCAAAACAGGGTTGTACTTTCCTCAACAGTTGTCGTCTTTGCATTCACAGCTTACAGGTTATGTGCAATCTCTGCAACGGGAGCTGCAGAAGATACACCATCGGGTCCGCGAATCGCTCCCCGATCCAAATACAATAACAGGTGTTCTTTCTATTGAGCCAGGTGATTGGGTCGTCCTAAAGAAACATCAAAGAACCGGACTCGAGCCACGGTTCACCGGACCATACCAAGTCCAGCTGACGACACCTACCTCACTCAAACTCGAGGGATGAGACAACTGGGTGCACGCAAGCCACTGCAAGAAGCTTTTCAGCTACACCAGAGAATGAGGGGTGTCATTTTCCTTTTTCTTTTTGTTTGTATGTCATACATGTGTGTGAACGGAGGAAAAGACGACAGATACCCCAACCTTTTATTTAAAATGCACCTGCGTTTAGCCAGAACCGCCAACAAAACCAACTGTTGGGTATGCTCTAAGCCCCCACCCAGTCATCACATGTCCGCAATGGCCGCTGTTCATGCCCTATATGACATCCGCGTCGGCATGAAAAAGCAAGGGACCCCTGGTCAGCCCCCACGTAGACATTTGTCGGTAGAACTTAATGACACATTTTTAGCAGGTAACATCAGTTTCAGCACCAATATTAGCTCTAGCTCCTGTAGGGCCCTCACCAGTCCATTATGGGTAACTGGGCAGCTAGGCAGCCCTCAGGTGTGCTTTAACATCAGCTTTGGCACAGGTAACAAGTTTGTTGGGACTACCACCTGCGAGGGAGGTATAACTGTCAATCTGACTAACCAGACTTCCCTTCTGAGTAACCACACTGACCGACCAGACCACGTTTGTTGGAAGGACGGATGTGATGTGCAGACTGAGGGAGCAATCCCCCAGTCTGTGCAACTGTTGCTCAGTGCCAGAGGCAGAACGAGGAACTCCTCCTGTTCTGCTCTGACAGGTCCATACTATTTTCTGTGTGGTTCGGCAGCCTATAGAACATTTCCCCAGAACGCGAAAGGTTCGTGTGCCCTCATAAAGCTAGTCCCCGCATCCTATGTAGTGATGGACCATGAAGAGTTGATGGTCCACAAGAAGGTAAGGATGGCAGGGAGAGTTCGCAGAGAGCTGTTCTCTGAGGGCGACCAGGCATGGGCTTGGTTCCCCTCATGGACAGGATGGGGAATAGAACTTATGAAGCGCCTGAACAATTTTTCTGTCATCGTGGATAGTATGTTTAACGAGACCGTAGAGGCTGTCAGAGAAATTGCCCAAGAACAATGGCAGATGGGAATTTTAGTGCTTCAGGAGAAGATGGCCCTTGATTATCTTTTAGCCGCCAAAGGGGGGTTCTGTGAGTTCATCGGAGAGGATTGTTGTACGTGGATAGAAGACACCGATGACAAGGTCCAGGCCCATATGGACAAAGTTAGTGAACTACAGGGAAAAGCTAGAGCTATAGCTAGTGAGGGTTGGAATCCGTTCAAGGGTTTGGGAGGATTGGGAGATTTCCTGTTCTCCATCGGATCTTGGTTGAAGGAAGTGGGAGTGTATATCCTGATGCTTCTCTTTTTCATCTGCCTTTTATATGCCGCGGTGAGATGTTCCTGTTGCCTCATCGACCGTGTAAACCAAGCTCGGGCAGACGACCACATCTCCATGCCCGCTCCTGGGATCCCACTCCAACCACTGATCGGAGGAAGACCTCACCAACCATCCACCTTCTCTACAGATTACGTCCTGGCTTCCCTCTAATTTATCTCTCTGAAGACCACATTCTCCAAGACCTTCAAGCAAGCTTCAAGCCTCATCATGGTTTGTGTCTGCGATTTGGAAAACTGTCTGGGTCGAGACCAGCCTTGTGTGGCCCCGTCTGCAGGGGCAATTTGAGAATCTATTGCTGGATCTCCCCAGACCACCGTGGGATCACAAGCTTTATTCATACCACAAGTCTGTTTGTGGTTTTTGCAAGAGCCTTCCTGTAGTGAAGGTTCCAACGCTCTTGAGGATCATCGCTTCAATCAAGCCTGTTTGCGTCGAGTCTGCGTCGGGTCTTGTTGTTTCAGGTACCCCGTGGAGCTTTATTCTCAGGGACAACTACAGGAACTCTTTGAAGTTTGAGACTACACCCATCAAGCTGAAGAAGATCAAGAAGGGACACGAGGAGAATATGATAAAACAGGAGGGAATGTCATGGAAATTTTGTATTGTTGGTCGAACTTTAAATGTGTCATATATGAGTGTTATTCATATGTCTCTCGTGTGGCTTAATTAAAGCTCTGAAGGCTGCAATTGGGCCATGCGCATGTACAATGTATGTATTACAGTACTCAGCTTGGTAATGGATGAGGTGGCAGATCTGCGCTTATAGACCGGCGTGTATACCACCACGGCATTCCATGCGAATGCTGCTGTCAGTAGACCGTGGGCCTGTATCCACATATCAGCAGCATAGTACCACATGGGCTTCATAACGCAATGCGCAAGCGGTGTGAACTCCACGTGTAGGCTTATGCATATCTTACAACCCATTGCTAATCTGAACTGTATCTCGGATGGATGTGTTTTAATAAAGATCGTATCGGGCCCATCCAGGTACAGACTGGTATTTTTAGGAGATGCTTGTGCAGAGAATTTTACATACCAATAGAAGCTAGTAGGACAGGAAATATGACCTCAGATGGCTCATAGGGGGGAAGGGGAGGAAGTCTGCTGACCTCAGAAGACTCATGGGGGAGGACTAGTGATAGATAATAGCAAAGGCTATGCTCCAATTGGAATGTACATCCTCTGTATAGGTACTCCCCATTGCATTGTTCGGTGGGAGGGGATTGACTTTATTCATGTGGGGGGCATGTGTGTATTTTTAATAAAACAGAGAGCTGAGCCTAAAGCCGGCCCTTATGTGGATTGCAACCAGCCTTAGAGTGTCGTGTGATCATTCTAGGGTAACGAAGCTCCAATCACCCACAATTCAACAGAACCAAAGTATTTGGATGGGCAGGAATCGTGTAGTTTGGCTGCAGTTGTGGTAAGCGAGATTCACACAGCTTTATGGGGGATTTCTGCGCATCCAACTGCGAGTACTCACGGTAAGGAGAAATTCGTTAAAGCGAATTTCCAAGACAGTGGGGTGGTAGGAGCAGTGGCAGCTCCACCAGCAGCGGCTGCCTCAGTCTGCAGTCGATGATGAGTAGCTTTCTTCACCAGCGCAGTGAGGAAACTACTAACCAGCCGCAGCAGCAGCATCAGGTGGACCTGGAGCAGGAGCTCAAACAACAGGCTTGGGCCTACTTGGACAGCACCCTGCCAACCGAGGTAGACAATCCCCTTGACTACTGGGCAACGAAACTTGACCTTTGGCCACAACTAGCTGAATTTGCCCTTGAAAGGCTGTCATGCCCGGCCAGTAGCATGGCATCGGAGCACGTGTTTAGTGCGGCAGGAGGTATTGTAACTCTGCGGAGGACACGACTGTCCACCCAAAGTGTGGAGAGACTCACGTTTGTGAAAATGAATCAGGCGTGGATTAGTCTGGATTTCAAACCACCAGTTCCTGACACAACTGACTAAATCCGCCATGAATCATGCCCTGCCATGTGCCACTTTCAGGTCTCCTCACACACTGCTGGTGTGTTCAATTTTTTGACATAGGGTGCTGGCAGATTACGGGCCTCCCATAGCTGCTGCCAGGCCCCTAATCTGCCATGGGCCCCTATACCGCATCCTCATGCTGCTGCCAGGTCCACAGTCTCTCATGGGTCCCTGTTCGGCCTCCCATTGCTGCTGTCTCCATTGCCACACTCTGCCATGTGCCACTTTCAGGTCTCCTCACACTGCTGGTGTGTTCAATTTTTTGACATAGGGTGCTGGCAGATTACGGGCCTCCCATAGCTGCTGCCAGGCCCCTAATCTGCCATGGGCCCCTATACCGCCTCCTCATGCTGCTGCCAAGTCCAGAGTGTGTCATGGGTCCCTGTACGGCCTCCCATTGCTGCTGTCTCCATCGCCACACTCTGCCATGTGCCACCTTGAGGTCTCCTCACACTGCTGGTGTGTTCAATTTTTTGACATAGGGTGCTGGCAGATTACGGGCCTCCCATTGCTGCTGCCAGGCACGTAATCTGCCATGGGCCCCCGTACCGACTCCTCATGCTGTGACGTTGCAACAAGGTGGAATTCAACCCTACATATGTTAGACCGCCTTTACGAACAGCGAAAGGCCATCACAGATTTCCTGATGTTAAAAGCGGATAAAGGTACTCCCTGTGTAACTTAGATGTCAGCCATTCGCAGCTCATGCGTGACACCTGCGCTTGCTCAGGCCCTTTGAGGAGGCCACGCTATTCGTGAGTCGGCAGGACTATGGGATGAACGAGGTCAAATCGGCCACGGGCCCCCGTACCGCCTGGTCACGCTGCTGCTGGTCCCACAGTGTGACCTGGGTCCCTGTACGGCCTCCCATTGCTCCCACTCTGCCATGTGCCACTTTGAGGTCTCCTCACACTCCTGCAGTTTTCCATTTTGTCATAGGTTGCTGGCAGATTACAGGCCTCCCATAGGTGCCGCCAGGCCCCAAATCGGCCATGGGCCCCCGTACCGCCTGGTCACGCTGCTGCTGGTCCCACAGTGTGACCTGGGTCCCTGTACGGCCTCCCATTGCTCCCACTCTGCCATGTGCCACTTTGAGGTCTCCTCACACTCCTGCGGTTTTCCATTTTGTCATAGGTTGCTGGCAGATTACAGGCCTCCCATAGGTGCCGCCAGGCCCCAAATCGGCCATGGGTCCCCGTACCGCCTGGTCACGCTGCTGCTGAGCCCACAGTGTGACCTGGGTCCCTGTACCGCCTCCCATTGCTCCCACTCTGCCATGTGCCACTTGGAGGTCTCCTCACACTCCTGCGGTTTTCCATTTTGTCATAGGTTGCTGGCAGATTACAGGCCTCCCATAGGTGCCGCCAGGCCCCAAATCGGCCATGGGCCCCCGTACCGCCTGGTCACGCTGCTGCTGGTCCCACAGTGTGACCTGGGTCCCTGTACCGCCTCCCATTGCTCCCACTCTGCCATGTGCCACTTTGAGGTCTCCTCACACTCCTGCGGTTTTCCATTTTGTCATAGGTTGCTGGCAGATTTACAGGCCTCCCATAGGTGCCGCCAGGCCCCAAATCGGCCATGGGCCCCGTACCGCTGGTCACGCTGCTGCTGGTCCCACAGTGTGACCTGGGTCCCTGTACCGCCTCCCATTGCTCCCACTCTGCTATGTGCCACTTTGAGGTCTCCTCACACTCCTGCGGTTTTCCATTTTGTCATAGGTTGCTGGCAGATTACAGGCCTTCCATAGGTGCCGCCAGGCCCCAAATCGGCCATGGCCCCCGTACCGCCTGGTCACGCTGCTGCTGAGTCCACAGTGTGACCTGGGTCCCTGTACCGCCTCCCATTGCTCCCACTCTGCCATGTGCCACTTTGAGGTCTCCTCACACTCCTGCGGTTTTCCATTTTGTCATAGGTTGCTGGCAGATTACAGGCCTCCCATAGGTGCCGCCAGGCCCCAAATCGGCCATGGGCCCCGTACCGCCTGGTCACGCTGGTGCTGGTCCCACAGTGTGACCTGGGTCCCTGTACGGCCTCCCATTGCTCCCACTCTGCCATGTGCCACTTTAAGGTCTCCTCACACTCCTGCAGTTTTCCATTTTGTCATAGGTTGCTGGCAGATTTACAGGCCTCCCATAGGTGCCGCCAGGCCCCCAAAATCGGCCATGGGGCCCCCGTACCGCCTGGTCACGCTGCTGCTGGTCCCACAGTGTGACCTGGGTCCTGTACCGCCTCCCATTGCTCCACTCTGCCATGTGCCACTTGGAGGTCTCCTCACACTCCTGCGGTTTTCCATTTTGTCATAGGTTGCTGGCAGATTACAGGCCTCCCATAGGTGCCGCCAGGCCCCAAATCGGCCATGGGCCCCCGTACCGCCTGGTCACGCTGCTGCTGGTCCCACAGTGTGACCTGGGTCCCTGTACCGCCTCCCATTGCTCCCACTCTGCCATGTGCCACTTGGAGGTCTCCTCACACTCCTGCGGTTTTCCATTTTGTCATAGGTTGCTGGCAGATTACAGGCCTCCCATAGGTGCCGCCAGGCCCCAAATCGGCCATGGGCCCCCGTACCGCCTGGTCACGCTGCTGCTGAGCCCACAATGTGACCTGGGTCCCTGTACCGCCTCCCATTGCTCACACTCTGCCATGTGCCACTTTGAGGTCTCCTCACACTCCTGGGTTTTCCATTTGTCATAGGCTGCTGGCAGATTACAGGCCTCCCATAGGTGCCGCCGGGCCCCAAATCGGCCATGGGCCCCCGTATCGCCTGGTCACGCTGCTGCTGGTCCCCACAGTGTGACCTGGGTCCCTGTACGGCCTCCCATTGCTCCCACTCTGCCATGTGCCACTTTGAGGTCTCCTCACTCCCTGCGGTTTTCCATTTTGTCATAG
Source organism: Staurois parvus (assembly GCF_062004578.1). Lineage (NCBI taxonomy): Eukaryota > Metazoa > Chordata > Amphibia > Anura > Ranidae > Staurois > Staurois parvus. The sequence goes on along the minus strand of NW_028320465.1, from coordinate 2,237 downwards.
GTTGCTGGCAGATTACAGGCCTCCCATAGGTGCCACCTGGCCCCAAATCGGCCATGGGCCCCCGTACCGCCTGGTCATGCTGCTGCTGGGCCCACAGTGTGACCTGGGTCCCTGTACCGCCTCCCATTGCTCCCATTCTGCCATGTGCCACTTTGAGGTCTCCTCACACTCCTGCGGTTTTCCATTTTGTCATAGGTTGCTGGCAGATTACAGGCCTCCCATAGGTGCCGCCAGGCCACAAATCTGCCATGGGCCCCCGTACCGCCTGGTCACGCTGCTGCTGGGCCCACAGTGTGACCTGGGTCCCTGTACCGCCTCCCATTGCTCACACTCTGCCATGTGCCACTTTCAGGTCTCCTCACACTCCTGCTGGTTTCCATTTTGTCATAGGTTGCTGTATGGCCTCCATTGCTGCTGCCTCCACCGCCACACTGTGGCTCCAAACACTGGTTTTGGCCCCGTGACTGGCCAAATGAGTGAAGTGTGCGGTGATTCTAAGATCGACGGCACTCATCTGCATGTCATACTGACTGACAGTATTATTTCTCTTCCCCAGCAGACTCCAAGGGCATTTAAATTAAAGGTACAGTGTTCTGCACTAATATTAAGTCTCTCTGAAGCCTAGAAACACCCTTTTTTAAGTTAAATTCACAGCAAATATATTCGACTCGAATCGAATATTTGTCCACAAATTCGCCGAATCAGTCGAATCAAATTTTTGAATACTTCGCTCATCTCTAATCCCTTCCTGCATGTGCCCAACCTCACTTCCTGCATGTGCCTGACCTCAATTCCTGTCTGTGCCCGACATCAAATCCCGTCTGTGCCTGACAACACTTCCCGTCTGTGCCCGACATCACTTTCCATCTGTGCCCGGACATCACTTCCCATCTTTGCCCGACATCACTTCCTGTCTGTGCCTGACATCCCCTCCTGTCTTCCATATAGACTTCCTGTCTCTGTATATGTGTGATCACCACCACCAGCCCAAGAAATGTCACAAGAAAATGAAACCAAACTGTACGATGACAGCAAGATTTATTACCTACTTCAGCTCCGGAACGTTTTACTCCCTTTATGACCGAAGTATTTTTTGCCATTCAACACTGGCAATTGTGCGGTCATGCAACACTGCACACAAATTAAAATTATATCATTTTGCACACAAATAGAGCTTTCTTTGGTGGTATTTGATCAGCACTGGGATTTATTTTTTAATACAAATTATATTTTTGATGGAATCATTTTGCTTGGTTGACCTATATTAGTTTATAGGTCCATACTATGAGGTGAGCGGCCATCCTTATCCATAGGTGGAGGTGCAGATTCACGGGGGAGCACTGCAGTCTTTCTGGAGCACATTCTATATCAAACACCTTTATTCTAGCACAATATTTGATTGAACTGTCCCAATTATAAGGACTTTTATTGTATATTTTATATGTATATATGTACATGAATATGGCATGTATGAGATAGAGCAACACTGATTTCAGATTGGATTAAATGATATCTTCTACTTTGTTATAAAACATATCCCATAAAATCAGATTTCTTCATACATGTAGTACAACTAGAGATGAGCGAATTATTCAAAAATTTGATTCGATGCGAATTTATTCGCTACGACGTTAACTTATAAAAAAGGGTTTTCTAGGCTTCAGAGCGCCTTTAAAAATAGTGCAGAACACTGTACCTTTAATTTAAAAGGAGAAGGAGGAAGGATGAGGGAGGAAGGATGAGGGAGGAAGGATGAGGGAGGAAGGATGAGGGAGGAAGGATGAGGGAGGAAGGATGAGGGAGGAAGGATGAGGGAGGAAGGATGAGGGAGGAAGGATGAGGAGAAGGAGAAGGATGAGGAGGAGGAGAAGGATGAGGATGAGGAGAAGGATGAGGATGAGGAGAAGGATGAGGATGAGGAGAAGGATGAGGATGAGGAGAAGGATGAGGAGAAGGAGAAGGATGAGGAGAAGGAGAAGGATGAGGAGAAGGATGAGAGAGAAGAGAAGGATGAGGAGAAGGAGAAGGATGAGGAGAAGGAGAAGGATGAGGAGAAGGAGAAGGGATGAGGAGAAGGAGAAGGAGAAGGATGAGGAGAAGGAGAAGGATGAGGAGAAGGAGAAGGATGAGGAGAAGGAGAAGGATGAGGAGAAGGAGAAGGATGAGGAGAAGGGAGAAGGATGAGGAGAAGGAGAAGGATGAGGAGAAGGAGAAGGATGAGGAGAAGGAGAAGGATG